>NC_053024.1:2143810-2356081 GCF_003073215.2 Triticum urartu | reverse complement strand
ATGACGGTGCTTCGGAGATGGAGATCACAAGCACAAGATGATGATGGCCATATCATATCACTTATATTGATTGCATGTGATGTTTATCCTTTTATGCATCTTATCTTGCTTTGATTGACGGTAGCATTATAAGATGATCTCTCACTAAATTATCAAGAAGTGTTCTCCCTGAGTATGCACCGTTGCCAAAGTTCGTCGTGCCCAGACACCACGTGATGATCGGGTGTGATAAGCTCTACGTTCAAATACAACGGGTGCAAAACAGTTTCACACGCGGAATACTCAGGTTATACTTGACGAGCCAAGCATATACAGATATGGCCTCGGAACACGGAGACCGAAAGGTCGAGCGTGAATCATATAGTAGATATGATCAACATAATGATGTTCACCGATGAAACTAATCCATCTCACGTGATGATCGGACATGGTTTAGTTGATTTGGATCACGTGATCACTTAGAGGATTAGAGGGATGTCTATCTAAGTGGGAGTTCTTAATATGATTAAATTGAACTTAAATTCATCATGAACTTAGTCCTAGTAGTATTTTGCAAATCAAGTTGTAGATCAATAGCTCGCGTTGTTGCTTCCCTGTGTTTATTTTGATATATTCCTAGAGAAAATTGTGTTGAAAGATGTTAGTAGCAAAGATGCGGGTTGGATCCGTGATATGAGGTTTATCCTCATTGCTGCACAGAAGAATTATGTCCTTGATGCACCGCTAGGTGACGGACCTATTGCAGGAGCAGATGCAGACGTTATGAACGTTTGGCTAGCTCAATATGATGACTACTTGATAGTTTAAGTGCACCATGCTTAACGGCTTAGAATCGGGACTTCAAAGACGTTTTGAACGTCATGGACCATATGAGATGTTCCAGGAGTTGAAGCTAATATTTCAAGCAAATACCCGAGTTGAGAGATATGAAGTCTCCAACAAGTTCTATAGCTAAAAGATGGAGGAGAATCGCTCAACTAGTGAGCATGTGCTCAGATTGTCCGGGTACTACAATCGCTTGAATCAAGTGGGATTTAATCTTCCAGATAAGATAGTGATTGACAGAATTCTCTAGTCACCATCACCAAGTTAGTAGAACTTCGTGATGAACTATGATATGCAAGGGATAACGGAAACGATTCCCAAGCTCTTCGTAATGCGGAAATTGACGAAGGTAGAAATCGAGAAAAACATCAAGTGTTGATGGTAGACAAGACCACTAGTTTCAAGAAAAGGGCAGAGGGAAGAAGGGGAACTTCAAGAAGAACAGCAAGCAAGTTGCTGCTCAAGTGAAGAAGCCCAAGTCTGATCCTAAGCCTGAGACTAAGCGTTTCTACTGCAAAGGGACTGGTCACTAGAAGCGGATCTACCCCAAGTGATTGGCGGATAAGAAGGATGGCAAAGTGAACATAAGTATATTTGATATACATGTTATTGATGTGTACTTTACTAGTGTTTATAGCAAACCCTCAGTATTTGATACTAGTTCAGTTGCTAAGATTAGTAACTCGAAACGGGAGTTGCAGAATAAACAGAGACTAGTTAAGGGTGAAGTGACGATGTGTGTTGGAAGTGGTTCCAAGATTGATATGATCATTGTCGCACACTCCCTATACTTTCTGGATTAGTGTTGAACCTGAATAAGTGTTATTTGGTGTTTGCGTTGAGCATGAATATGATTTGATCATGTTTATTGTAATACGGTTATTCATTTAAGTAAGAGAATAAATTGTTGTTCTGTTTACATGAATAGAACCTTATATGGTTAAACACCCAATGAAAATAGTTTGTTGGATCTCGATCGTAGTGATACACATAATCATAATATTGAAACCAAAAGATGCAAAGTTAATAATGATAAGTGCAACTTGTTTGTAGCACTGCCGTTTAGGTCATATTGGTGTAAAGCGCATGAAGAAACTCCATACTGATGGGATTTTGGAATCACTTGATTATGAATCACTTGATGCTTGTGAACCATGCCTTTTGGGCAATATGACTAAAACGCCGTTCTCCGGAACAATGAAGCTATTAACAGATTTGTTGGAAATCATACATACTGATGTATGTGGTCCGATGAATATTGAGGCTCGCGACAGGTATCATTATTTTCTGATCTTCATAGATGATTTGAGCAGATATGAGTATATCTACTTGATGAAACATAAGTCTGAAACATTTGAAAAGTTCAAAGAATTTTAGAGTGAAGTGAAAAATCATCGTAACAAGAAAATAAAGTTTCTACGATCTGATCGTAGAGAAGAGTATTTGAGTTACGAGTTTGGCCTTCAGTTAAAAACAATGTGAAATAGTTTCACTACTCATGCCACCTGGAACACCACAATGTAATGGTGTGTCCGAACGTCATAACCGTACTTTATTAGATATGGTGCGATCTATGATGTCCCTTACCGATCTACCACTATCATTTTGGGTTTATGCATTAGAGACAGCTGCATTCACGTTAAATAGGGCACCATCTAAATCCGTTGAGACGACACCGTATGAACTATGGTTTGGCAAGAAACCTAAGCTGTCGTTTCTTAAATTTGGGGTTGCGATGCTTATATGAAAAAGTTTCATCCTGATAAGCTCAAACTCAAATCGGAGAAATATGTCTTCATAGGATACCCAAAGGAGACTGTTGGGTACACCTTCTATCACAAATCCGAAGGCAAGACTTTTGTTGCTAAATTCGGAGTTTTTCTAGAGAAGGAGTTTCTGTCGAAAGAAGTGAGTGGGAGGAAAGTAGAACTTGACGAGGTAACTGTACCTGCTCCCTTGTTGGAAAGTGGTACATCACAGAAAATTGTTTCTGCGACACCTACACCAATAAGTAAGGAAGTTAATGATAATGATCATGAAACTTCAGAACAAGATACTACTGAACCTCGTAGATCAACCAGAGTAAGATCCGCACCAGAGTGGTTCGGTAATCCAGTTCTGGAAATCATGCTACTAGATCATGATGAACCTACGAACTATGAAGAAGCGATGGTGAGCCCAGATTCCGCAAAGTGGCTTGAAGCCATGAAATCTGAGATGGGATCCATGTATGAGAACAAAGTATGGACTTTGATTGACTTGCCCAATGATCGGCGAGCCATTGAGATTAAATGGATCTTCAAGGGGAAGACGGACATTGATAGTAGTGTCACTATCTACAAAGCTAGAATTGTCGCAAAAAGGTTTTTCGACAAGTTCAAGGTGTTGACTACGATGAGAGTTTCTCTCTCGTATCTATGCTTATGTCTGTCCGAATCATGTTAGCAAATTGCCGCATTTTATGAAATCTGGCAAATGGATAAACAAAACTGCATTCCTGAATGGATTTCTGGAAGAAGAGTTGTATATGATGCAACCAGTAGGTTTTGTCGATCCAAAGGGAGCTAACAAAGTGTGCAAGCTCCAGCGATCCATTTATGGAATGGTGCAAGCCTCTCGGAGTTGGAATAAACGCTTTGATAGTATGATCAAAGCATATAGTTTTATACAGACTTGCGATGAAGCCTGTATTTACAAGAAAGTGAGTGGGAGCACTACAACATTTCTGATAAGTATATGTGAATGACATATTGTTGATCGGAAATAATGTAGAATTATTCTGTAAAGCATAAAGGGGTGTTTGAAAGGAGTTTTTTTTTTCAAAGAAAGACTTCGGTAAAAGCTGCTTACATATTGAGCTTCAAGATCTATAGAGATAGAACAAGACGCTTGATAAGTTTTTCAATGAGTACATACCTTGACAAGATTTTGAAGTAGTTCAAAATGGAATAGTCAAAGAAAAAGTTTCTTGCCTGTGTTACAAGGTGTAAAGTTGAGTAAGACTCAAAGCCCGACCACGGCAGAAGATAGAAAAGAATGAAAGTCATTCCCTATGCCTTGGCTATAGGTTCTATAAAGTATGTCATGCTGTGTACCAGATCTATTGTATACCCTGCACTGATTTGACAAGGGAGTACAATAGTGATCTAGGAGTAGATCACTGGACAGCGGTCAGAATTATCCTTAGTGAAATAAGGATATGTTTCTCGATTATGGACGTGACAAAAAGGTTCATCGTAAAGGGTTACATCGATGCAAGTTTTTGACACTGATCCAGATGATTCTAAGTCTCAATCTGGATACATATTGAAAGTGGGAGCAATTAGCTAGAGTAGCTCCGTGCAGAGCATTGTTGACATAAATATTTGCAAAATACTTACGGATCTGAATGTGACAGACCCGTTGACTAAGATTCTCTCACAAGCAAAACATGATCACACCTTAGTACTCCTTGGGGGTTAATCACATAGCGATGTGAACTAGATTACTGAATCTAGTAAACCCTTTGGGTGTTGATCACATATCGATGTGAACTATGGGTGTTAATCACATGGTGATGTGAACTATTGCTGTTAAATCACATGGTGATGTGAACTAGATTATTGACTCTAGTGCAAGTGGGAGACTGAAGGAAATATGCCCTAGAGGCAATAATAAAGTTATTATTTATTTCCTTATAATCATGATAAATGTTTATTATTCATGCTAGAATTGTATTAACTGGAAACATAATACATGTGTGAATACATAGACAAACAAAGTGTCACTAGTATGCCTCTACTTGACTAGCTCGTTAATCAAAGATGGTTATGTTTCCTAACCATGAACAATGAGTTGTTATTTGATTAACGAGGTCACATCATTAGTTGAATGATCTGATTAACATGACCCATTCCATTAGCTTAGCACACGATCGTTTAGTATGTTGCTATTGCTTTCTTCATGACTTATACATGTTCCTATGACTATGAGATTATGCAACTCCCGTTTGCCGGAGGAACACTTTGGGTGCTACCAAATGTCACAACGTAACTGGGTGATTATAAAGGAGCATTACAGGTGTCTCCGAAGGTAGATGTTGGGTTGGCGTATTTCGAGATTAGGATTTGTCACTCCGATTGTCGGAGAGGTATCTCTGGGCCCTCTCGGTAATACACATCACATAAGCCTTGCAAGCATTGCAACTAATATGTTAGTTGTGAGATGATGTATTACGGAACGAGTAAAGAGACTTGCCGGTAACGAGATTGAACTAGGTATTGGATACCGACGATCGAATCTCGGGCAAGTAACATACCGATGACAAAGGGAACAACGTATGTTGTTATGCGGTCTGACCGATAAAGATCTTCGTAGAATATGTAGGAGCAAATATGGGCATCCAGGTCCCGCTATTGGTTATTGACCGGAGACATGTCTCGGTCATGTCTACATTGTTCTCGAACCCGTAGGGTCCGCACGCTTAAGGTTACGATGACAGTTATATTATGAGTTTATGCATTTTGATGTACCGAAGGTTGTTAGGAGTCCCGGATGAGATCACGGACATGACGAGGAGTCTCGAAATGGTCGAGACGTAAAGATTGATATATTGTAAGCCTATGTTTGGACATCGGAAGTGTTCCGGGTGAAATCGGGATTTTACCGGGTTACCGGGAGGGTTACCGGAACCCCCCGGGAGCCATATGGGCCTTCATGGGCCTTAGTGGAAAGGAGAAAGGGGCAGCCCAAGGTGGCTGCACCTCTTCCCCCTCCCCTAGTCCTATTAGGACTAGGAGAAGGTGGTCGGCCCCCCTCTCTCCCTTCCCCTCCGAGGAATCCTAGTTGGACTAGGATTGGGGGGAGGAATCCTACTCCCAGAGGGAGTAGGACTCTCCTGCGCCTCCCTCCTTGGCCGGCCAGCCTCCCCCCCTCTACTCCTTTATATACGGAGGCAGGGGACACCTCTAGACACACAAGTTGATCCACGTGATCTATTCCTTAGCCGTGTGCGGTGCCCCCTGCCACCATATACCTCGATAATACTGTAGCGGAGTTTAGGCGAAGCCCTGCTGCTGTAGTACATCAAGATCGTCACCACGCCGTCGTGCTGACGGAACTCTTCCCCGACACTTTGCTGGATCGGAGTCCGGGAATCATCATCGAGCTGAACGTGTGCTCGAACTCGGAGGTGCCGTAGTTTCGGTGCTTGATCGGTTGGATCGTGAAGACGTACGACTACTTCCTCTACGTCGTGTCATCGCTTCCGCAGTCGGTCTGCGTTGGGTACGCAGACAACACTCTCCCCCTCGTTGCTATGCATCACATGATCTTGCGTGTGCGTAGGAAATTTTTTGAAATTACTACGAAACCCAACACTAGCCAGGGCGGGGAGGGGAGGTGGAGGCCGTGGTTATGGTCGCCGCCGGTGTTGAAGTGGTGAGCGCCGCCACAGGAGAGAGAGAGAGGGGACGCTGGAGAGAGAGATGGATGGGTGGGGGCTGGTTGAGAGGAGGTCGCCGCCGGCCGGTGGGATCGGGGGAGACGAGGTGGAGGGAGGGGTCGGGGAAGAGGATTGGATCGAATTGTGTGAGGCAAGAAAGAAAGGAGGCGGGGGGTGGATGGAAAATGACCAGAGGACAGAGCTAGGGTTTCGGGGTTGGTGTGGAAGTGTTGAGGACGGCCGTTGGATCTGCGAGCATCCGATGGCGTATGATGCACGATCCGTGTGAGACGTCCACGGACCAATCACAATGCAGTATGATGTTATGACCATCTAAATAGGTAATAGTTGCCTAAAAATAATGTGTTAAAATCATGTAATCTCATATTGTGCACAAATGATCAATCTTATGGCCACATTCTAGGCATAGTTTGTTCAAATGATCTCATATTGTGCACAAGGGTGCATCTTCAAATTCCAAACAATGAGTTTTCATTTTCATTGCATGGAAAATACGTTTTCCATTTCCGAGTGCCCGAAATGAGTTTTTTTTTCTGAAGGACCTCCCAAATAATTGTTGCAAAATTGGACCAAATCAATTTTCTAAAATACTTGGACATATTTAATGCACAATTGAAAAAATGGTCGCGTGTAAAAAGTTTTGATCCACCTCTCGTGAAAAAGACAAATTTCCGCCGATTCAGCTGGAAGCGGGTCAAATTTGAACTGTAGCTACCATGTATTTTGCTCTTTATTTTTTTCAAAAATCATTTCTAGGTACATAAGTATCTATTTAATCAGAGAATACCCAAGAAAATTCCAAGATTCAACCACTAGCTAGGAACCGTCATTCCCGCCGTTTTGATCGCATTTTGAAACGGGCATAAAAAATAAAAATAAAACAAAAAATTGGGAAACCTTCGCATTGTGTCATTATTTGTGGCAAAGTTCCTAGGAAAGATAACAAACTTGTAATACATCAATTATTTTTTAAAAGTGTTCTCAGAATCGAGCTATCACGTGTGGAGATCAATGGCTTTCAAGACAAATGATCAATATTATGGCCACATTCATGGCATAGTTTGTTCAAATGATCTCATATTATGCACAAGGGTGCATATTGGAATGGAAAACAATGTTGCCTAAGGAAGTTTTCATTTTCTTTGGACGAAAAAACCACTTTCCATTTTTTGAGTGTCCAAAAGGAGGTTTTTTTGTGAAGGACCTCCCAAATAATTGTTGCAAAATTGGACCAAATCAATTTTCTAAAGTACTAGGACATATTTAATGCACAATTGACAAAATGGTCTGGTGCAAAAAGTTTTGATCCACCTCTGGTGAGAAAGACAAATTCCCGCCGATTTAGTTGGAAGGGGGTCGAATTTGAACTGTAGTTGCCTCGTAGTTTGCTCTTTATTTTTTCCAAAAATCATTTCTAGGTACATAAGTATCTATTTAATCAGAGAAACACCAAAAAAATTCCAAGATTCAACCACTAGCTAGGAACGGTCATTCCCGCCATTTTGACTGCATTTTGAAACGGGCATAAAAAATTCAAAAAAAAATTAAAAAATTGGGAAACCTTCGCATTGTCTCATTATACGTGGCCAAGTTCCCAAGAAAAATAATAAACTTGTAATACGGCAATTATTTTAAAAAAGTGTTCTCAGAAACGAGCTATCACGTGTGGAGATCAATGGCTTTAAAGCCAAATAATCAATCTTATGGCCACATTCATGGCATAGTTTGTTCAAATGATCTCATATTGTGCACAAGTGTGCATATGTGAATGGCAAACAATGTTGCCTAAGGAAGTTTTCTTTTTCTTTGGACGAAAGAACCATTTTCCATTTTTCGAGTGCCCAAAAGGAGGTTTTTTTATGAAGGACTCCCAAATCATTGTTGCAAAATTGGACCAAATCATTTTCTAAAATACTAGGCCATATTTAATGCACAATTAACCAAATGGTTGGGTGTAAGAAGTTTTTATCCACCTCTGGTGAAAAAGACAAATTCCCGCCGATTCAGCTGGAAGCGGGTCAAATTTGAACTATAGTTGCCTCGTAGTTTGCTCTTTATTTTTTACAAAAATCATCTCTAGGTACATAAGTATCTATTTAATCAGAGAAACACCAAAAAAATTCCAAGATTCAACCACTAGCTAGGAACGATCATTCCCGCAGTTTTGATCACATTTTGAAACGGGCATAAAAAAATCAAAAAAATCAAAAAATTGGGAAACCTTCACATTGTGTCATTATATGTGGCCAAGTTCCCAGGAAAAATAATAAACTTGTAATACGACAATTATTTTAAAAAAAGTGTTCTCAGAAATGAGCTATCATGCGTGAAGATTCATGGCTTTCAAGCCAAATAATCAATCTTATGGCCACATTCGTGGCCTAGTTTGTTCAAATGATATCATATTGTGCACAAGGGTGCATCTTTGAATTCCAAACAATGTTGCCTAAGGGAGTTTTCATTTTCTTTGCACAGAAAATACATTTTCCATTTTCCGAGTGCCCAAAATGAGTTTTTTTTTGTGAAGGACCTACCATATATTTGTTGCAAAATTGGACCAAATAAATTTTCTAAATTACTAGGCCATATTTAATGCACAATTGACAAAATGGTTGGGTGTCAAAAGTATTGATCCACCTCTGGTGAAAAAGACAAATTCCCGCAGATTCAGCAGGAAGCGGGTCAAATTTGAACTGCAGCTGCCTCATAGTTTACTATTTATTGTTTCCAAAAATCGTTTATAGTTACATAAGTACCTATTTAATCATAGATACATGGTTTGGTGGCGATACGTCGAGGTTTGGGAGGTGGCCGAGGCCCCCAACTCTAGAGCGCGTAAACTCGCATGCCCGCCGCAAATAGCATATAGCATATCCAGTAACCTGACCCTTACAGAAAAGTTTAGTTTGTTCAGAACTCATTAATTTAATCAGCAAATATTATGGTAATAAATTGCTTTGGTACATGAAGGAACAAAGGAGATTAAACACTAGGTTGTGTGGATGTGGACCAACAAAGATGAATTGATTCCTGTAGTTGATGTGAAGTTCATAAAGTGGTAGCCTAATGTGATTTATTCTCCATATACATGGCAGCTGACTCTTCTATTTCATAGCATAGATATTCCGCTGTACATTGCAGTACATTGCTTCTGTCAAATTGAAAAACAAACAGGCTTTAATAAGAAATAATTCCAGTGACTCCAGTATCAAGTGAATATCTTGGTTCGATAGTTGGATGCGGCTTCGAAGCTCTGATATGAATAGCAGTACAATTACTATTGGAAAGGGTACAATGGACTGTATATTTCTTCAAGCTGTAGTACGACAGTTGCTTCTCATTGCAACTAGATGACCCGGTGCGCCAAATGGCGCAGCTACCCAATTGAAACCATGTTCGTGTTGAGAAACATTTGCCTTTTTTAGTAACTTTATGTTTGATCAAGGATAGAGACCATGTCAAACCCGAAGTGTTTTGAACGTGTATTTGGACAATGTGCCATTTAGCTCTATGTTACCCAAGTAAGGTGCAAGGTCCAAATTCAAGCATCAAGGGTAATGATTCTAAACCTTTTGTAACAGAAACCTATGCATTTGTTAGTTGAGCGCCTAAATAGAGGAATTGCTATGGCAGTGGCCTGACATGGGTCTGCTGGTGTCAAAGCTTTGCCTTAGAAAGCTGCACAAAATATATCATGTGCATGCCCAAAAATGTGCTGAGTTGACGATCTCCGGACCCCATGGTCAGACCGTTGCTATGGCGCAGCAGAGCTGAGAAACGTTCTTCAGAAACACACCCATCTAGCGGTAAACCTAGTTTGATAAGTAAGCAGATCGCAGAAGATTCTGTGAGGAAAAGAGAAACCACAATCGTTATATGATGACACATTATTTAGCACGTTGTATCAAACATGGAACCCAAGAAGCGCTAGTTATACCGTATGTACATATCTAGTCCAACCGATGGAAGAATTGCTGCTTTGCTTTCTTTGGAGCGCCAGCCCCCTTTGCAGCAGCGTTTGTCCTGAGTTTCGTTCTTGGAGAAAAGAGGAGGTATTTTAGTAATTTTGTTCATACCAGAAACGACCCACAGCTATAGAATGTAATTTCCATGGTAGCTTCAGTTCAGTTCTGTACATACATGAGTGTTTCTTCCTATAGTTTACATGAGAATAAAATAATCCATGACAAAAAACCTGAGAACAATAGGGTTTTAGCTCACTGAGATTGTAGATTACACATGCATGTATTATCTCTTATGCACCAACAAAATAGCATATTAATATATATCAACATCTACAAATTGATTATTTAGGTGTTGAGTAGGAAGCATACACGCAATAAGGATTGATAACTTGATCAAGGAGGAAAATGCATTTCCTTAATAGCATTTGGTAGATCAAGCTATAGAATAACACTAGTAGAAAAAGGGGCTTTCGTTCGGGCCTGGCCAGCCCATTAGTCCCTGTTCTGCCACGAACCGGGACCAATGGAGGCATTTGTCCCGGTTCGTGAGCCCAGGGGGCCGGCCGGGGCCTCGTGGGCATTGGTCCCGGTTCGTCTAGGCCCATTTGTCCCGGCTCTTGGCACGAACCAGGACCAATGAGCCTCACTCCTGGCCCACAACCATTAGTCGCGGTTCGTGGCAGGAACCAGGACAGAAGGATGGCCTTTAGTCCCGGTTCCAGCCACGAAGCGGGACAAATGAGTTGCCTATATATACCCCATCGCCGGTGAGCAGAGCACTCCATGGTACTCTGTTTTTTGCTGGCCGGCCAGGAAGGGCATTTGGGTGCTCTGGCTCACCTCTTATGCATGTGAGGTGTTCGATGAAATACCCGAGCCGCACTAGTTAAGCTTACTCCTCTCGAAGCTCGACCTCCGAGCTCCATTTTTTTCGAGATTTGTCTAGGTTTAGCGGTCCGTCACGCCCCGTCCTCGTCTTCACCGCCGTCGATCGCCCGCGCCGATCTCGTCGCCGACACCACCGTGGTGAGCCTTTTGTTCTTATCTTCTTTTTGAAAGAAAAAAATCTTACTTTAGATAGATACTTGTCTAATTTTCTTACTTTTGACACACATAATTATATATAATGCACGCAGATGAACCGGCAATGGATGTACGGTGATAGACACACCTCTGAGTACATTAAGGGCGTGCATAATTTTCTCGAAGTGGCTGAGGCAAACAAGCAGAATGGTTTTATGTGTTGTCCATGCCCTAATTGTGGGAATACGAGGTCTTACTCGGACAAGAAAATCCTTCACACACACCTGCTTTATAAGGGTTTCATGCCACACTATAATGTTTGGACGAAGCACGGAGAAATAGGGGTTATGATGGAAGACAACGAAGAAGAAGAGGACGATGACAACTATGTGCCCCCTGAATACGGTGATGCTGCAACGGGGGAAGCTGAAGATCAAGAGGAAGCTGAAGATCCAGAGGAACCAGACGATGTGCCCGATGATGATCTCCGCCGGGTCATTGTTCATGCAAGGGAAAAGTGCGAAAGTGAAAAGGAGAAGATGAAGTTCGATCGCATGTTAGAGGATCATAAAAAAGTGTTGTACCCCAATTGCGAAGATGGCAACACAAAGCTCGGTACCGTACTAGAATTGCTACAGTGGAAGGCAGAGAATGATGTGCCTGACAAAGGATTTGAGAAGCTACTGAAAATATTGAAGAAGAAGCTTCCAAAGGATAACAAATTGCCCGATAGTACGTACGCAACAAAGAAGGTCATATGCCCTCTAGGATTGGAGGTGGAGAAGATACATGCATGCCCTAATGACTGCATCCTCTACCATGGTGCATACAAGGATTTGAACGCATGCCCGGTATGTGGTGCATTGTGGTATAAGATCAGATGAGATGACCCTGGTGATGTTGAGGGCGAGCCCCGCAGGAAGAGGGTTCCTGCGAAGGTGATCTGGTATGCTCCTATAATACCATGGTTGAAACGACTGTTCAGAAACAAAGAGCATGCCAAGTTGATGCGATGGCACAGTGAGGACCGTAAGAAAGACGGGAAGTTGAGAGCACCCGCTGACGGGTCGCAGTGGAGAAAAATCGAGAGAAAGTTCTGGGATGAGTTTGCAAGTGACCCAAGGAACGTATGGTTTGCTTTAAGCGCGGATGGCATTAATCCTTTCGGGGAGCAGAGCAGCAATCACAGCACCTGGCCCGTGACTCTATGTATGTATAACCTTCCTCCTTGGATGTGCATGAAGCGGATGTTCATTATGATGCCAATTCTCATCCAAGGCCCTAAGCAACCCGGCAACGACATTGATGTGTACCTAAGGCCATTAGTTGAAGAACTCTTAAAGCTATGGAATGGAACAGGTGTACGTGCGTGGGATGAGCACATGGGGGAAGAATTTGACCTAAAGGCGTTGCTGTTCGTGACCATCAATGATTGGCCCGCTCTCAGTAACCTTTCAGGACAGACAAACAAGGGATACCACGCATGCACACACTGTTTAGCTGACACCGAAAGTATATACCTGGACAGATGCAGGAAGAATGTGTACCTGGGCCATCATCGATTTCTCCCGACCAACCATCAATGTCGAAAGAAAGGCAAGCATTTCAAAGGCGAGGCAGATCACCGGAAGAATCCCGCCATGCATACCGGTGATCACGTACTTGCTATGGTCTCTAATTTAAACGTAATATTTGGAAAGGGTCCCGGCAGACTAGCTGTTCCGAATGACGCTGAGGGACGCGCACCCATGTGGAAGAAGAAATCTATATTTTTGGACCTACCCTACTGGAAAGAGCTAGAGGTACGCTCTTCAATCGACGTGATGCACGTGACGAAGAACCTTTGCGTGAACCTGTTAGGCTTCTTGGGCATGTATGGGAAGACAAAAGATACACCTGAGGCAGCATGCCTCCAAAGCAGTACAAAGGTCCTGCCAGCTACGCTCTTACCAAAGAAGAGAAGGAAATATATTTTTGAATTCCTGCTCAGTATGAAGGTCCCAAGTGGCTTCTCGTCGAATATAAAGGGAATAATAAATATTCCAGAGAAAAAGTTACAGAACCTAAAGTCTCAGGACTGCCACGTGATTATGACGCAACTGCTTCCGGTTGCATTGAGGGGGCTTCTACCGGAAAACGTCCGATTAGCCCTTATGACGCTATGTGCATTCCTCAATGCAATCTCTCAGAAGGTGATCGATCCAGAAATCATACCAAGTCTAAGGAGTGATGTGGCGCAATGTCTTGTCAGTTTCGAGCTGGTGTTCCCACCATCCTTCTTCAATATCATGACGCACGTTCTAGTTCATCTAGTCGACGAGATTGTCATTCTGGGCCCCGTATTTCTACACAATATGTTCCCATTTGAGAGGTTCATGGGAGTCCTAAAGAAATATGTCCGTAACCGTGCTAGGCCAGAAGGAAGCATCTCCATGGGCCATCAAACAGAGGATGTCAGTGGGTTTTGTGTTGACTTCATTCCTGGCCTTAAGAAGATAGGTCTCCCTAAATCGCGGTATGATGGGAGACTGACTGGAGAAGGCATGCTAGGAGAGGACTCAATAATATGCAGGGACGGGCATTCTTGGTCTCAAGCATACTACACAGTTCTACAGAACTCTACCTTGGTGACTGTCGGTGTCAAAACCAGCAGATCTCAGGTAGGGGGTCCCGAACTGTGCGTCTAGGCGGATGGTAACAGGAGACAAGGGACACGATGTTTTTACCCAGGTTCGGGCCCTCTCGATGGAGGTAAAACCCTACTCCTGCTTGATTAATATTGATGATAGGGGTAGTACAAGAGTAGATCTACCACGAGATCAGAGAGGCTAAACCCTAGAAGCTAGTCTATGGTATGATTGTTGTTCGTCCTATGGACTAAACCCTTCGGTTTATATAGACACCGGAGAGGGTTAGGGTTACACAGAGTCGGTTACAATGGGAGGAGATCTCCATATCCGTATCGCCAAGCTTGCCTTCCACGCCAAGGAAAGTTCTATCCGGACACGGGACGAAGTCTTCAATCTTATATCTTCATAGTCCAAGAGTCTGGCCAAAGGTTATAGTCCGGCTATCCGAACACCCCCTAATCCAGGACTCCCTAAGTAGCCCCTGAACCAGGCTTCAATGACGACGAGTCCGGCGCGCAGATTGTCTTCGGCATTGCAAGGCGGGTTCCTCCTCCGAATACTTCATAGAAGATTTTGAACACAAGGATAGTGTCCGGCTCTACAAGATAAATTCCACATTGCCATAGAGAGAATAGTATTTACACAAGTCTAATCTTCTAACGTATTTCGTAGCATGACATCACACCACAGCCAAGCCTTTATTCGAATCGTTTTACTGTCCCACCTCAGCGCGTTTTGCGAGGCGGTTTCCTTGGCACGTCTTGTCGAAGTAGAGATCATGTCCCCTTAATTTACGGGATTCTCATCAATACGGACATGGGTAACCCAATCGTGCCCGTTGGTATATTTCCTTGATCAAAGGCGAGTCCCGAACGGTTACGGGGAGGGCTCTTGGTATTCGACCCCTTTTATAGAGACCAAGGCCTTACTCCTTTATTTCAATCTCAATTGAGTTCGCCCTTCGCGTCGAGCTCCAACACCCAAGGTTCCAGATTCCAGGCGCTTCGGACCTTTGATGATGTCCGGTTCTGACCTTCGAGGCCGATGGATGCCTTCCTCCGTCATGGAGGAGGACGTGCTAAAGCTGAGAGAGGCCAGGTTCTTGACCGACGAAATCTCGCATAGGCTGCCTGCTCAAGGGCAGGTTATTCCTACTCCCGAGCCTGGTGAGAGTGTTGTCTTCATGTCTCACTTCCTCCGAGGGCTCGGCTTCGCAACGGATCCCTTCCTGAGGGGGCTCAAGTTTTATTATGGGCTGGAATTTCATGACCTAGCTCCGGAGTCCATCCTCCACATCTCATCGTTTACCATCGTGTACGAAGCCTTCCTCCATGTTACTCCACACTTCAGACTATGGCTTAAGACCTTTAAAGTAGAGCCGAAGATGATTGAGGGATGGCACTCTGAGTGCGGAGGCGCTGTTATAAGCAAAAATGCTGACGCTCCATGGCCCGAGGGCTCTTTTCAAGAGGAGTTCAACTTATGGCAACAAGAGTAGTTTTATATCACAGCTCCCAGGGGCACCAAGTGGGAGGCGCCTCCTGCTTTCCCTCGGGTCCCCCACCACGACTAGCGTCATGGGTCAATAAGGGGCTGGACTAGGGGCCGGCGAAGGACGTCCCCCTGTTATAGGGCCGCATCCGAGATCTCCTAGAAAGGGACATCTGCCTGGTCGTGGTGACACAGATTATGCTAATTCGCCGAGTTCTGCCCTACAAACGTCGCCCCCTCCGCCTGTGGGAGTTCAATCCGGAGGGACCGCGAGCTCTCCAACACTTTCTTGGCATAACGCCCGTGGAGATGTACAAATTGTTCTTCGGATCACAAGTAATGTGTCCGGATGCTACGGAGGACGCAGGACTAAGCTGCAATCGTCCGGATACTCAAGTAAGTAGCCCTGTCTTCGGACACACCATCCGTTCATTCATCACAACATCACGCTTAAAAGAGTTGTCTTTGAAACATGAGTGGGTAGCGAAGGCGAAGTTAATCAGGTGTCCGGCCACCCTTCCTGAGACCTCACCGGATCCCGTGTTGACCAGGATGCTGGAGATTGTGCCTTTGGAAGAGAACGAGGAGGGGGACAAGGGAGCTACCGCCTCCTCGAAGGAGTCTGTTGGGAAAGGAGGAATCAAAAATTCCTCTACCCATGGGAAGAAGAGGACCGCCTCTAATGACCCAGAGACCATGGTCTCGAAGCAGGGGAAGAAATCTTCGGCAGAGGGTCCTGCGCCGGGGGATACCTCGGCCATACTGTGCCCCCAAGGGAATTAGCCCTCCACCGAGCTGTAAGTAGAGAGGGGAGTTTGAAATGAGAGACACCCCTGTTCTATTCCTGAGGAGAATAACCGAAATTTTACCTTGTAATTCGGATCTCAGCCCTTCTCAGCAGAGCTCATCTTCGGGGGAGCTTCTTTCGGAGATGATGGAGAGCGGAATGCCTCCCCCTGTCATACCGCCTCACGAGGCGGGCGACCCTGAGGTGTCGTCACGGAGGGTTTCTCCGATTCCGGCAGGGCCGGAAGGCAGTCATATGGCCCCCCAAAGCCCTCCATATCCGGCCTTTGAAAAAGGCCATCGGACGAGTTCGGCACCGTCCGGTGCACGGCCGGAGGAGTTGAAGGATCTGCTCGGGCGAGCGTCTATCTCAAAAGAGCACCGTACGTTGATGGGTACGGTGATTGAAAGGATTTCATCCACGGAGAGCGGGTTGCACGAGTCCGTCAGGAGTTTACTGACAGGTTTTGAGGTACGCGAAATCATGTACCTTTTGACAGTTCCGCATATATAAGATGCGCCCTATGTAGATAGTAGCCCCTGAGACTCTGTGCGTTGTCAAAAGTGACGGCGTGCAGAGGATCATAATCCCAGGTATAATATGTCGCCCTTCCTATGTAGGTGGCGAAGTGTCCGGTGGCTAGCCGGACTGATGAATTTGTCGAACTAAAGCGGCAACTTGACGTGGTAGATGCCGACATCGCGCTTGTCAACAAGCGGCTTAACGAGGCACAGGGTATGTAATTTCTCCGGAGACACCTGGTAAGAGAAGCTTGATGCCCGTATCTTACATCATGTGTGCTTGATGAAGATGGTGCCGCTGCCATGGAGAACCTTCGGGCGGAACTTGCCCGGGCCAAGGAGCAGGCCAGGAAAAGCGATGATGCTGCCTTAAAGGCGGTTGAAGAGCTGAAAGCCGAACAGGCTGCTCACTGCCAAAGCAGAAAGGAAATGGCCGAGATGGCTGTAAAGTTGAAGAGCACTGCCGACCGCTGCAAGCTTCTTGAGAAAGAAGATCAGGAGGAACAGACGGACCTAGAGAAGGCCACTACAGAAGCCAAGGATGCTCGCTCTGCAATGAGAGCTATGAAGGAGGAGCTACGTCAGGCCGGAGATATCGCGGCTGGAAAGCCCTTTATGCTGCGGATGATGTTCGGGGATCCTAAATATGCTCCGTTGGACCGGTTATGGAGTACGACGGACCCTTATCTGGATTTGGCGGCGAGTGTCGCGGACGCGGCCAAACACTTCCGAGATCAAAAGGATCGCGAAGTGGAAAAGCTCTTTTGGTCGCACTTCCACAATCCAGAGCGTCCACTTCCATTAACCGATCATTTAGCCGAATGGGCCGAGCTGAATAGGTTATCCGAACTCGCCATGAAGTATGTCGTGAGTCATCTGTGGCCAGAAAGGCCTGAGCCAAAAAGTTATTTTAGCTTGGTGCAGCAGTTCCTTGGTGCGGTGCCGCATATCAATGCAATGAAGAGGTCAGCATGCATAGAGGGTGCGCGGATGGCTCTTTCCCGTGTCAAAACATACTAGGCGGAGATGAAGGCCACTGCTATTGCATCCCACGACTCGAACGGGAGCCGAGTACCTGCCAAGCACTATTTTCAGAAAGTTCTGCAGGGCGCTCGTTTAATAGAGACGCGATGCTTGAAGGATATTATGTTCGAATAACATGTATTATTGTAAAACAATGTTTTGATCAAATATAAAAGCTTTTGATACTTGTGCCTTCAAGAATTTAAAACACCTCCTGTGCGGCCGTTAATGTATATGTGTATATAACCTGAAAGATGGCAGTCTTTGGCTTCAGCCCCCACGCATATAATGCGGGGGTGTTCGCAGAAGGCGCATTTTCACACTTGATCCAACGTCTTAGTCCCATTAAGGAGGTGATAGCGCAGCGAACTAATCAACCAGACTATAATGCTTTATCACTTTCACTTAGCCATAGGAGTTTGCCAGTGGGGCTACTATATAGCCCCTGGGGGCACCGCGCTCACCCGAATTCGGGGCGCGTGTGTGCCTGGCCGGGAAACGACCCTTCGTTAATACGGAGGAATCCTAAATATTTCGGCGGGTCATCGAGTGGTTGACCAGTCTCACGCTATATCATGATAGTCAGTTTTCGGCTTTCTCTACTGAGGTGCTCGCGTGGCTGAACCGGGGCACAATCGCAGTAGTTCTCCTTGTGCCGCCTTAGCCGATAGAGCGGAACGTAAGGCAGCAAAACACAGGAGCCGGGCAAACCCAACATTTTACTAAAGACATGATTCGGAGCCGATGCATATAAGTCCAAACTCGCGACGTCGAACACTCCCTAAGGTATTCGGTCTTTTATGAAAACGGGCGGAACAGCGCCCTTGGTAATAAGCCCCTGGTGTCCAGGTACGTGCAAAATTCTAACGTGGCCACATGCCAAGACGCCAGCCTCCTCCTCGGCTATACTGAGAATCCGGGGGACGTGTATCAACAAGAGACAGTAAAAAAGGTTTACGCAGGGTCTTAATCTAAAAAGAATCCTTCGAACGGGTCCCTGCTGCATGTCTGCGCCTGTGTCTCCGTTGTGCCGTATCCTGGACGGGTGTAGCACGGTGTTCATCTGTAAAAGAGAAGAACTTAGTTGAAAAAGGGTCGTGCAAAATGTACGTTATACTAAATAAACAAAGTATAATTCAAAAAATGAGTAAAACTGAGCCTTATTGTCTCTTGTTTTGCATGCGCGGAGCCCCTTGTAAGGGGGTGTACGGCTATTAAGCCTTTATCAATTGTATGTTTATGTCAGACTCGTCGAGCCGCGTCCGTGGTCTTGACGACTTATTTAGGTGCTTTGATTGGCGAAGCCGCTTTAGTGTGTGGCTGTCAAGGCAGCCGCACAGTCTTCCGCGCGGGGGGAACACTCAATGTTTCCCTTTAGTGATATGATGCCTCGTGAACTGGGCATCTTAAGCGTAAGAGATGCATAATGCGGTATTGCATTAAAGCGGGCGAAGGCCTCTCGTCCCAGGAGTGCTTGATAGCTACTTGAAAAAGGGGCGATGTGGAAGGTTAGCTTTTCGCGGCGGAAGTTATCAAGGGAGCCGAACATAACTTCTAGCCGGAGAGAACCCCTGCAATGGGCATCCGGGCCTAGCGTTACTCCTTGAAAGGAAGTGTTGCTATGGCAAATTTTTGTTGGGTCTATCCCCATTTTGCGGATTGTGTCCTGATATAGCAGGTTTAGACCACTGCCGCCGTCCATCAGGACATGTGTAAAGTGGAGTCCGTCTATTATCTGATCTAATATCAAGGCAGTCCAGCCTGCGTTCCCGATACTTCTAGAGTAATCCTGATGGTCGAAGGTGATCGGTTTTGATAACCAGTGGCGAGACTCCTTTGGGATGGGCCGTATGGCGCATATCTCTATAGGCGCCACTCCTTTTGTCACGTGAAGTAAGTTTACTGTTTTGACTTCTTGTGGGAAATTCTTTTGTTTCTCGGTGCTCTGCTTGTGGGGTTCGTCATCGTCCTCACTTGGTGTGTCAAGCCCCTTGTGTTCAGTGTTGAGTTGGCCGGATTGCTTGAAGACCCAACATTCTCTATGGGTATGGTTTGCAGGCTTCCCGGGGGTGCTGTGGATTTGACATATCTTATCCAAGATTTTGTTTAGGTTAGATAGCTCGTCCCAGTTATCCTTGAGGGGCAGCTTTTTCTGATTCTGCCGAGAGCTTTTGAATCCGGCGTTGACTGTCGTGCTCTTCGAGCTGCTTTCCTTATTCCGGCGTTGTTCCTTGTTGCGTCGCGGTTTCCCGTTTCCATCCCTGACTTCGGATGTACTTGGGTCGCTGGTGCTGTATCTTGCCAACCAGCTGTCCTCTCCCGTGCAAAAGCGGGTCATGAGGCTTGTTAATGCGTTCATTGTTCTTGGCTTTTCTTGGCCGAGGTGTCTGGCGAGCCATTCGTCTCGAACGCTGTGTTTGAAAGCTGCTAAGGCTTCGACGTCCGGACAGTCGACTATCTGGTTCTTTTTAGTAAGAAATCTGTTCCAGAGTTTCCGGGCTGACTCTCCGGGCTGTTGAGTTATATGGCTTAAATCGTCTGCATCCGGAGGTCGGACATAGGTCCCTTGAAAATTTTCTCGAAAAGCATCCTCGTTCTCTTCCCAACTTCCAATGGTGTTTTCGGGAAGGCTTTTAAGCCAATGCCGGGCTGGCCCTTTGAGCTTGAGGGGCAAGTATTTTATGTCGTGGAGGTCGTCTCCTCTGGCCTTGTGTATGTGGAGGATATAATCCTCAATCCAGACTCTAGGGTATGTTGTTCCGTCGTACGCCTCTATGTTTACGGGCTTGAATCCCGCTGGAAATTCATGGTCTAGCACCTCATCGATGAAACATAGGGGGTGTGCGGCACCCCTGTACTTGGGTGTGCCGTGTTGTTCGGATATTTGTTGTGCTGCATTGCTTACTAGAGCTTGCTTTCTTGGCCCGTAGATAGATCTGGCTGGGCCGTCTTTGTGATGCGAATCCTTGGGTGGATCACGTGTTGATTTGTGTGCGGCGCCATATGCCGTTCTATGTTGGCCATGGGGTCATTTATCCGACCGGGTGGCTTCCTTATTTTTTTGATTTTTGGGTCTCTAGGGCCTCCTCATCAAATTCGGGCAGTAGCTTTTGCTTCGGGTAGCTCTTTGTGTGGCGACTATCGCCGTATTTGTCTGCGGTGTTGAGTACTTTGCTCCATCTAGTTCTGAGTGCATCTTCCGCTGTTTTGAGCTTCCACTTCTGCTTTTTCAGGCTACGTGCAGTCGTGACGAGTCTTTTGTGTTTGTTTTTCTGCTCCAGCAATTTGTCCGGCGTGAGGTCGTCCGGACTGTTATCTCCACCGGTGACAGGTTGTTCGGTTTGTTTATCCAAGTTGCTCTGTTCGGACGGTTGCTCGATGGCATGTTCGTCGTCCACCGGTTCGCCCTGCTCTGTGGCCGGGTCTGTATGGCTGCTGTCTCTGTCGAGGCGGGGCTTGGAGCGGCGCTTACGTCGCCGCTTTGACTGCTTTTCGAGGGAACGATCCCTCGTTGTGTCCCTTTGTTCCTCGTTGTTTCTTCCTTTAGGTGTGTCCACCATGGATACATCGTGAGATGAGGTGGTTGTCCAGTGCCCTATAGGCGCTGGTTCCTGTTCGTCTCCTACATCGTCGTCCATACCCTCGATGTCTTTGGAGTCAAAGTCCAGCATGTCAGTTAAATCATCGACAGTGGCTATGAATTGGGTGGTGGGTGGGCGTCAAATTTCTTCGTCGTCCACATCCCAATCCTGTTGGCCATAATCCGGCCAGGGCTCTCCTGAAAAAGAGAGAGACTTTAGTGAATTTAGAATATCGCCAAAGGGCGAGTGCTGAAAAATATCAGCGGCGGTGAATTCCATGATCGGCGCCCAATCGGGTTCGATTGGCAAGGGCGCGGAGGGCTCGGAGTCCGGAGAGGAGTCCGGCACCTTGGAGTCACGGGCTTTGCAGAGGATAAGACTGGTGTTCGGCTCGATCGCCGTATAGATTGCAGCCCCCGAGGTGGTGTCCAGCCAGCCGTCCTCGATTGGCGCAGTCGGCTCCAAACTAAGGGTCGGAGCGGATACGGGTGCGGCCTCCAGGGCACTGTTTGGCGGCAGAGCTAGATCATGCCCATCGTGATAGTGCGGCGCGCTCGGCTGTGCCTCAAATCCGTCGAAGATCAAGTCCCTCTAGATATTAGCCGCGTAGTTCAAACTTCCAAATCTGACCTGATGGCCAGGGGCGTAGCTTTCGATCTGCTCCAGATGGCCAAGCGAGTTGGCCCGTAGTGCGAAGCTGCCGAATACGAAGATCTGTCCGGGGAGAAAAGTCTCACCCTGGACCGCATCGTTGTTGATGATCGGAGGAGCCATCGGGCCTAAAAGTGATGACACGGAGGAACTCTCAATGAAAGCACCAATGTCGGTGTCAAAACCGGCAGATCTCGGGTAGGGGGTCCCGAACTGTGCGTCTAGTCGGATGGTAACAGGAGGCAAGGGACACGATGTTTTTACCCAGGTTTGGGCCCTCTCGATGGAGGTAAAACCTTACTCCTGCTTGATTAATATTGATGATAGGGGTAGTACAAGAGTAGGTCTACCACGAGATCAGAGAGGCTAAACCCTAGAAGCTAGCCTAAGGTATGATTGTTGTTCGTCCTATGGACTAAAACCTTCCGGTTTATATAGACACCGGAGAGGGTTAGGGTCACACAGAGTCGGTTACAATGGGAGGAGATCTACATATCCGTATCGCCAACTTTGCCCTCCACGCCAAGGAAAGTCCTATCCGGACACGGGACGAAGTCTTCAATCTTGTATCTTCATAGTCCAAGAGTCCGACCAAAGGTTATAGTCCGGCTATCCGAACACCCCCTAATCCAGGACTCCCTTAGTGACCCCGTATGTTGATGAACACAAGAACAGTCTGCGCTCCAAACACCTGGAGCAGTGTGACGACTGGATTACATGTGAACACATCAGGACTTTCAGCACTTGGTTGGAAACACGTCTCAGAGGTGAAACCACTGTTTTCGATGAGTTGTACTCGTTGTCCACGGGACCATCTTCGACTGTATTGAGTTACAAAGGATACGAGATAAATGGGAATACATTTTACACGATCACCCAAGATCAAAAGAGCACCAACCAAAACAGCAGTGCCCGCTTTGATGCAGTAACCGAGAGGGGAAAGGTCACATATTATGGTTACATAATGGACATATGGGAACTTGACTACAGACATGATTTTATGGTCCCTTTGTTTAAGTGCAAATGGGTTAATCTATCAGGAGGCGGGGTACAGGTAGACCCACAGTACGGAATGACAACAGCGGATCTGAACAATCTTGGGTACACTGACGAACCGTTCGTCCTAACCAATGATGTGGCACAGGTTATATATGTGAAGGACATGTCTACCAAACTGAGAAAAAGAAAAGATAAGGAAGTGAATACATCATACGATGAGCCAAAGCGCCACATAGTTCTTTCAGGAAAAAGGGACATTGTGGGAGTGGAGGGCAAGACAGACATGTCTAAAGATTATGAAAAGTTTCATGAAATTCCTCCCTTCAATGTCAAGGCTGACCCAAGCATCCTGATAAACGATGAAAATTATCCATGGTTACGGCGCAATAAGCAAAGCACACAAGCGAAAAAAAAGTGAAGACTTTCTCTCCACAACTATTATGATGATACCATGCCAACTTTCAACCTTTTCATACTTCATATGAAATGGCTGTTGTAACAGACGAGTTTCCGTAAGAAATCCTGATACTTCGAAACAGATTGTCCGTTTTGTACACGAAGTGCATCTAGTTTTTGCCGTAACCCTCTCTAGTTTTTGCACATGCTATGTGGGTGAAATGATGATACCATGCCAACTTTCATCCTTTCCAGAGTTCATTTGTAGTGCTTTTCAATTTCATGGTCTCATGAAATAATCCGTAAATGCATGGAAAATAACAAATATCATAAAAATAAATAAATAAGAAATTAGAAACAGAATAAACTAAACTTTAATAAAATATATAAGTAGAAACAAAATAAGATAAACTTTAATAACATAAATAAAATTTATGAAACTAAAATTATCAACGTATTTTCTGTTCAAAACATTATAAGCAACCTCTAGTATTACTGAAACTAAAATTATATAAAATTGATGCAACTAAAATTATCAAAGTTTTTTCTGTTTAAAATCATTAAAAGCAAAAAAAAATTCATAAATAACTTTTTTTGTTAGAAACTTTAATAGCAAAAAGAATTATCATAAAATAAAATAAATAAGTAATTAGAAACAAAATAAAAAAATAAATAAGTATTTTGTTGTAAGTAGAAACAAAATGAATAAATAAAGCAAAAAAGAAAAGAACTAAACTAGGAAAAAATAAAAAAAACGCCACCTACTGGGCCACCATGGCCTGAATACGACTAGAAACCAACCCATGGGCAAGGATTCATGCCCGTAGAAGGCCCAACAGGACCACAGGCAGATACAATGTGTTTAGGCCCGAAAGCCTGCATTTGAGAGGAGCTCGAGAGGGCAGCGGGAGTGGGGCTTATAAACCACTCTCGAGCTCCCTCAGCTAGCGAGGTGGGACAAAACTTTCGTGCTGCGATGCGGGCAGCACAAGGCCTTTAGTCCTGGTTGGTGCCACCAACCAGTACTAAAGGCGTACATTGGTACCGGTTCATGCCAACAACCGGTACCAATGCGCACCCTTTAGTCCTGGTTTGTGGCTCCAACCGGGACCAAAGGCCTCTACTTCCTGCCCTTTGGGCTGCTGAAAAGCGACCTTTGGTCCCGGTTGGTGGCTCCAACCGAGACTAAAGGGGTGCATTGGTCCCGGTTGCTGCCACGAACCGATGCTACCTCTTGAGCACTGCGTTGGTTTTCCATGAAGAGGAAAGGGTGATGCAGCAAAGTAGCATAAGTATTTCTCTTAGTTTTTGAGAACCAAGGTATCAATCCAGTAGGAGGCTACGCGCGAGTCCCTCGTACCTACACAAAACAAATAAATCCTCGCAACCAACGCGATAAGGGGTTGTCAATCCCTACACGGTCACTTACGAGAGTGAGATTTGATAGATATGATAGGATAATATTTTTGGTACTTTTGTGATAAAGATGCAAAGTAAAATAAAAGCAAAGTAAAAAAGCAAAGTAAATAACTAAGTGTTGGAAGATTAATATGATGAAGATAGACCCGGGGGCCATAGGTTTCACTAGTGGCTTCTCTCAAGAGCATAATTATTTTACGGTGGGTGAACAAATTATTGTTGAGCAATTGACAGAATTGAGCATAGTTATGAGAATTTCTAGGTATGATCATATATATAGGCATCACGTCCGAGACAAGTAGACCGACACTGGTAGAAAAAGGGCTTGTTGTCCCGGTTCATAAGGGCCTTTTGTCCCGATTCTGGAACCGGGACTAAAGGGTCGGTACTAATGCCCTGTCCCTTTAGTCCCGGTTCAATCCAGAACCGGGACAGATGGGCCTCCACGTGGCCTGTGCGCGGAGCCTAGGCAGGAGACCCTTTGGTCCCGGTTGGTGGCACCAACCGGGACCAATAGGCATCCACGCATCAGCATTTCTATGGCTGGGTTTTTTGTTTTTTTGAAAGGGGGGGGTTGGGGGTTTTGGGGGGTTAATTTAGGTGTTTCATATATTGTGTTAGCTAGCTATAAATAATAGAGAGAAGTGTCCTCTCTTATGTCCGTGCTTGGTCGACGCTACGTACTATACATACGTATAGAGAGGACTAGACACGCTAGCTAGCTAGTAAGCAAACGAAGGAAACAGAAGATCGTCATGAACATATATGCATACAGAGAGAAGTGATATCGACCACCTCTCCTTCTCTGAGAGATTGGTCGAACAACAAGTTCTCGTATATCTATCTGACACTACCGGCTACATATATACAATAATTATCTCTTACAAATATAATCATACGGACTCAGGGTCCACATAGTATTCTCCGTCTTCAGCGATCACGTGGTCAAGAAAGAATGCTGCCAATTCCTCTTGAATTGCTCGCATGCGAGCTGATTCTAGGAGTTCATCCCGCTTCCGAAACATCTAATTTAAAGAAGGGGGTCAATACATATATATATGAATGAATGAAACTCAACACAAATGATGGTAATAAAATAAAATTGTGAATGTTGTTATTTACGTACTTCATATTGTTCGTCAGTGTAGCCCCGCTCACAGGTCGTGTGGCGGATGGACTCGCAAATGTAGTATCCACAGAAATCATTCCCTTGTTCCTGCCACAACCACTTTACAAGAAATAGAGGTCAATCAAACTGATAAGCAACAATGCCAAATGGTAATGATGAAACTAGCACTTGAATCACTAGTAGATGCGCGGAACATGCTACTATAGTACTTACTTTCGGGTGTCTAAATTGCAGCTCCTTCGGCAGTCCCGGAGCTTTTCTGGTGAATTTTCTCCAAACCCTGCTGGACAAAGAAAACAATTACTTGATATATCAGGAAATGAACAAAGTTGCTAATATGGTGGATAATGATCGATTTAACTTACTTCTCGAGTATTTGAGTCATGTCTGCATAGTCCTGGGGATCTTTTCGTCTTGAGTCTAAGACGGTTACTAGTCCCTGCTCAAGCTTAATCTCTAGGAGAATATAGTGGAAACTGCACACGCATGCATAACTCATCAATTACATTACTATAACCTTGACTAATATATAAGGGAAACCGAATACGCACAAGACAGTAACACTCACTTGAAGTTGTAAGGAAAGAGTATTATATCTTTGTATTCATTTATTACCAACGATCGTAACAAGTTGGCCTCGGTAGCTGCGGCATGAAATTTAACTTGAGTTGCATCTATGAGATATGTGTTAATGAACCCAATATCACTGACTTGTCTTTTCTTCAATTCGGCGATCTTCAATCTGCATAATATAGTGAGGATGATTATAAATACATGCAATGAAAGAGCTGAGCTATATAGAGAGACTTAATGATAGAAGTAGTACTACTTACAGACAGTAGCAGGCGACCGTTGGTTTATCGAGGGCCAATTGATTTAAAAACTGAAAGAACTCCTCAAATGGAACAGGCAACAGTTCAATTTCAACGAGGTCATGCTCCCTTTTAACTTTCACATACAAAGTACTCCTCCCCCCAGAGTCTCTGCAGATTTTCAAGTACCAATCATGCAATCTTCGCATCATCGTTGATAGAGATCTTTCATCTTTGACGAGAGGCTTCCCGTACTCGTATCTTTGTATCTGCACCTCCATGAAATCATAATGTACATCGTCGGGCAGGTAATCGCCAAGATTTCTATAACCGGGCACCATCCTCGGATCATTAGCGACGTTGTCGCTAGGCACCTTGAGCGGGGGGCACGATTGATTCGCTTGTTCCCGAGCTGGGCAATTTGTTTCCCAGCTCGTCGTTCTTTCAGCCTTTGATCACTGACAGTACTTCCCGACCGCTCCGCTTTGGCAAATTCCTTTCCAATAATGCGCTCATAGTTTCCTTTTGGCGGAGACTTGGGTGGTTTTGTCAGGGCAGCCAGAGTGCGCTTCGCTTTCACCGGATCTACCTTCTCCTCCGGAGGTGGATGTTTCTTTGCTTTCACCCCTTCAAAGTAGTTCCTCACTTCTTCTCGTGCGATCTCGGCGTTCTCCTCTAGGGTCCTCTCGTATGGTAACTTCTGTGGAGTCTTCAGAGAAGGACCAAATCTGTATTTCCTCCCGCCACTGGCTATACTGCTAGACGCCGGCCGAGCAGACGGAGCGGTTGTCTTCTTTACTTGCTTATAAGGCAGAGGAGAAGGACTACGACGCGCCGGAGCAGCCGGAGCGGCGGCAGGTCTCTTCCGCCCTTGCTGACGAGGCGGAGAAGGAGGAGGCTAGCTGCTCGGGCATGTCGGTGTAGGCGGAGAAGGAGGCGGAGTGCCGCCACGCGGTGGAGAAGGAGCCGGTTGAGTGACCTGATCGTCACTCGCCGGAGGAGGAGGCGGTGGAGGAGGCGGAGTGCCCTGACTCGCCGGAGGAGGAGGCGGTGGAGGAGGCGGAGTGCCCTGTCTTGCCGGAGGAGGAGGAGGCAGAGGCGTCCAGTTCGGAAGGTTGATGAGCTCCTTCCGCCATAGGCATGGAGTCTTCAGCGCAGACCCCAGCCTAGTCTCCCCTTCACCGGTAGGGTGGTTAAGCCGGAGGTCCTCAAAATAGTTGCGGGAGAAAGTCTTCACTTTTTCTTCGCTTGTGTCATTTGCTTATTGCGCCGTAACCATGGATAATCTTCATTGTTTATCAGGATGCTTGGGTCAGCCTTGACATTGAAGGGAGGAATTTCATGAAACTTTTCATAATCTTCAGACATGTCTGTCTTGCCGTCCACTCCCAGGATGTCCCTTTTTCCTGAAAGAACTATGTGGCGCTTTGGCTCATCGTATGATGTATTCGCTTCTTATCTTTTCTTTTTCTCGGTTTGGTAGACATGTCCTTCACATAGATAACATGTGCCACATCATTGGCTAGGACGAACGGTTCCTCAGTGTACCCAAGATTTTTCAGATCCATTGTTGTCATTCCGTACTGTGGGTCTACCTGTACCCCGCCGCCTAACAGATTGACCCATTTGCACTTAAACAAAGGGACCTTAAAATCAGGTCCGTAGTCAAGTTCCCATATGTCCACTATGTAACCATAATATGTGTCCTTTCCGCTCTCGGTTGCTGCATCAAAGCGGACACCGCTGTTTTGGTTGGTGCTCTTTTGATCTTGGGAGATCGTGTAAAATGTATTCCCATTTATCTCGTATCCTTTGTAAGTCAATACAGTCAAAGATGGTCCCCTGGACAACAAGTACAACTCATCATAAACAATGTTGTCACCTCTGAGACGTGTTTCCAACCAACTGCTGAAAGTCCTGATGTGTTCACATGTAATCCAGTCGTCGCACTGCTCCAGGTGTTTGGAGCGCAGACTGTTCTTGTGTTCATCGACATACGGGGTCACCAAGGTAGAGTTCTGTAGAACTGTGTAGTTTGCTTGAGACCAAGAATATCCGTCCCTGCATATTATTGAGTCTCTTCCAAGAGTGCCTTTTCCAGTCAGTCTCCCCTCATACGGCGATTTAGGGAGACCTATCTTCTTAAGGCCAGGAATGAAGTCAACACAAAACCCGATAACATCCTTTGTTTGATGGCCCATGGAGATGCTTCCTTCTGGCCTAGCGCGGTTATGAACATATTTCTTTAGGACTCCCATGAACCTCTCAAAGGGGAACATATTTTGTAGAAATACGGGCCCCAGGATGACAATCTCATCGACTAGATGAACTAGGACGTGCGTCATGATATTGAAGAAGGATGGTGGGAACACCAGCTCGAAACTGACAAGATATTGCGCCACATCACTCCTTAGCCTTGGTACGATTTCTGGATCGATCACCTTCTGAGAGATTGCATTGAGGAATGCACATAGCTTCACAATGGCTAATCGGACGTTTTCCAGTAGAAGCCCCCTCAATGCAACCGGAAGCAGTTGCGTCATAATCACGTGGCAGTCATGAGACTTTAGGTTCTGAAACTTTTTCTCTGGCATATTTATCATTCCCTTTATATTCGACGAGAAGCCAGTCGTGACCTTCATACTGAGCAGGCATTCAAAAAAGATTTCTTTCTCTTCTTTCATAAGAGTGTAGCTGGCAGGACCTTTATACTGCTTCGGAGGCATGCCGTCTTTTTCGTGCAAACGTTGCAGGTCCTCCCGTGCCTCAGGTGTATCTTTTGTCTTCCCATACACGCCCAAGAAGCCTAGCAGGTTCACGCAAAGGTTCTTCGTCACGTGCATCACGTCGATTGAGGAGTGGACCTCTAGGTCTTTCCAGTAGGGTAGGTCCCAAAATATAGATTTCTTCTTCCACATGGGTGCGTGTCCCTCAGCGTCATTCGGAACAGCTAGTCCACCGGGACCCTTTCCAAAGATTACGTAGTGTAAATCATTGACCATAGCAAGCACGTGATCACCTGTGCGCACGGTGGGCTTCTTCCCGTGATCTGCCTCGCCTTTGAAATGCTTGCCTTTCTTTCGACATTGATGGTTGGTCGGAAGAAATCGACGATGGCCCAGGTACACATTCTTCCTGCATTTGTCCAGGTATATACTTTCAGTGTCATCTAAACAGTGCGTGCATGCGTGGTATCCTTTGTTTGTCTGTCCTGAAAGGTTACTGAGAGCAGGCCAATCGTTGATGGTCACGAACATCAACGCCTTAAGGTTAAATTCCTCATGTCTGTGCTCATCCCACGTATGTACACCGTTTCCATTCCACAGCTATAAAAGTTCTTGAACTAATGGCCTTAGGTACACATCAATTTCGTTGCCGAGTTGCTTAGGGCCTTCGATGAGAACTGGCATCATAATGAACTTCCGCTTCATGCACATCCAAGGAGGAAGGTTATACATACATAGAGTCACGGGCCAGGTGCTGTGATTGCTGCTCTGCTCCCCGAAAGGATTAATGTCCGCGCTTAAAGCAAACCATACATTCCTTGGGTCCTTTGCAAACTCATCCCAGTACTTTCTCTCGATTTTTCTCCACTGCGACCCGTCAGCGGGTGCTCTCAACTTCCCATCTTTCTTTCGGTTCTCACTGTGCCATCGCATCAACTTGACATGCTCTTCATTTCTGAACAGACGTTTCAACCGTGGTATTATAGGAGCATACCACATCACCTTCGCAGGAACCCTCTTCCTGGGGGGCTCGCCATCAACATCACCAGGGTCATCTCGTCTGATCTTATACCGCAATGCACCGCATACCGGGCATGTGTTCAGATCCTTGTATGCACCGCGGTAGAGGATGCAGTCATTAGGGCATGCATGTATCTTCTCCACCTCCAATCCTAGAGGGCATACGACCTTCTTTGTTGCGTATGTACTGTCGGGCAATTCGTTATCCTTTGGAAGCTTCTTCTTCAATATTTTCAGTAGCTTCTCAAATCCTTTGTCAGCCACAGCATTCTCTGCCTTCCACTGCAGCAATTCCAGTACGGTGCCGAGCTTTGTGTTGCCATCTTCGCAATTGGGGTATAACCCTTTTTTGTGATCCTCTAACATGCGATCGTACTTCAGCTTCTCCTTTTGACTTTCGCATTGCGTCCTTGCATCGACAATGACCCGGCGGAGATCATCATCATTGGGCACATCGTCTGGTTCCTCTTGATCTTCAGCAGCTTCACCCGTTGCAGCATCATTGGGCACATCGTCTGGTTCCTCTTGATCTTCACCAGCTTCCCCCGTTGCAGCATCACCGTATTCAGGGGGCACATAGTTGTCATCGTACTCTTCTTATTCGTCGTCTTCCATCATAACCCCTATTTCTCCGTGCCTCGTCCAAACATTATAGTGTGGCATGAAACCCTTGTAAAGCAGGTGGGAGTGAAGGATTTTCCGGTTAGAGTAAGACCTCGTATTCCCACATTCAGTGCATGGACAACACATAAAACCATTCTGCTTGTTTGCCTCAGCCGCATCGAGAAACTCATGCACGCCCTTAATGTACTCGCGGGTGTGTCTGTCACCGTACATCCATTGCCGGTTCATCTGCGTGCATTATATATAATTAAGTGTCCAAATTAATAGAAGTTCATCATCACATTAAAACCAAAGTGCATACATAGTTCTCATCTAACAACATATAGCTCTCCAGAGCATCTAATTAATTAAACCATACATTGAAACTATGTAAAACATTTCAATGCGAAAACAAATGCGATCATAATCGCAACCAAGGTAACAATTGATCCAACGGCATAATGATACCAAGCCTCGGTATGAATGGCATATTTTCTAATCTTTCTAATCTTCAAGCGCATTGCATCCATCTTGATCTTGTGATCTTCGACGACATCCGCAACATGCAACTCCAATATCATCTTCTCCTCCTCAATTTTTTTTATTTTTTCCTTCAACAAATTGTTTTCTTCTTCAACTAAATTTAACCTCTCGACAATAGGGTCGGTTGGCATTTCCGATTCACATACATCCTACATAAATAAAATCTATGTCACGTTGGTCGGCATAATTTTCATAAACAATAAATGAACCAATAGTTATAAAGATAATATATATACCACATCCGAATCATAGACAGGACGAGGGCCGACGGGGGCGGATACCAAAACCATCGCACTATATAAGATGCAATAATAAAAGTAAGAAAATAATACAAGTATCTATGTAAACATACAAGTAAGAATATTTTTCCTTTCATAAAGAAGATAAGAACAAGAGGCTCACCACGGTGGTGCCGGCGATGAGCTCGGTGCGGGTGATCAACGGCGGTGAAGACGGGGACGGGGCGTGACGGACCGCTAAACCTAGACAAATATTATGGAAAATGGAGCTTGGAGGTCGAGCTTGGAGAGGAGAAAGCTTAAGTAGTGTGGCTCGGGCATTCCATCGAACACCTTGTGTGCATAGGAGGTGAGCTAGAGCACCACCAAGCCCTCTCCCCCTCGGCCAGAGAAAAACAGAGCACTGGGGTGCTCTGCTCGCGAGCGAGGGGTATATATAGGCACCTCATTGGTCCCGGTTGGTGACTTGAGCCGGGACTAAAGGGGAGCCTTTGGTCCCGGTTCAAGCCACCAACCGGGACCAATGGTGGTGGGCCAGGAGCGACGCCCATTGGTCCCGGTTCATCCCACCAACCGGGACCAAAAGGTCCAGATGAACCGGGACCAATGGCCCACGTGGCCCGGCCGGCCCCCTGGGCTCACGAACCGGGACCAATTGGGCATTGGTCCCGGTTCTGGACTGAACCGGGACTAATGGGCTGACCCGGCCTGGACCAAAGCCCTGTTTTCTACTAGTGCGACTCCTGCCTGCATCTACTACTATTACTCCACTCATCGACCGCTATCCAGCATGCATCTAGAGTATTAAGTTCATAAAAACAGAGTAACGCCTTAAGCAAGATGACATGATGTAGAGGGATAAATTCATGCAATATGATAAAAAAACCATCTTGTTATCCTCGATGGCAATAATACAATACGTGCCTTGCTGCCCCTACTGTCACTGGGAAAGGACACCGCAAGATTGAACCCAAAGCTAAGCACTTCTCCCATTGCAAGAAAGATCAATCTAGTAGGCCAAACCAAACTGATAATTCGAAGAGACTTGCAAAGATAACCAATCATACATAAAATAATTCAGAGAAGATTCAAATATTGTTCATAGATAAACTTGATCATAAACCCAGAATTCATCGATCTCAACAAACACACCGCAAAAAGAAGATTGCATCGAATAGATCTCCATGAGAGAGGGGGAGAAGATTGTATTGAGATCCAAAAAGAGAGAAGAAGCCATCTAGGTAATAACTATGGACCCGAAGGTCTGAGGTAAACTACTCACACTTCATCGGAGGGGCTATGGTGATGATGTAGAAGCCCTCCGTGATCGATGCCCCCTCCGGCGGAGCTCCGGAAGAGGCCCTAGGATGAGATCTCATGGGTACAGAAGGTTGCGGCGGTGGAATTAGGGTTTTGGCTCCGTTTGATATTCTTTTCCTGCGAAACTCTGAAATAGGCAAAAAACAATGATTCTGGGCTGGGCCCCTGGTTAATAGGTTAGTCCCAAAAATAATATAAAAGTGAATAATAAAGCCCAATAATGTCCAAAACAGTAGATAATATAGCATGGAGCAATAAAATATTAAAGATACGTTGGAGACGTATCAACCCCGCGTCGGTCATCGCCCCGGTCCGCGCCGCCCCGCATCGTCACAGCCCCAGTCCGCGCCATCACCGACGCCGCCCCCAGTGAGCCCCAGCCCCCGCGCCCCTGCCTTGCCCCCCGTCACCACCGCCGCCGCCGTGGCCACCATAAAAAATATATGATTAGATGGTTTTTTTCATAGATGTGATTTTTTTGTTCATATACCATATGATGTTTTTATATTGTTCATAGATGATCGATCATATTTGTTCATATGTATGCAAGCGAAGTCGTTGTAGTTAGTTGTACTGTTTAGGGTTAGGGTCGTCGAGGAAATAAATTAAGGAAAGAAGAAAAGAGGAAGAAAATAGGAAGAAGGAAGAAGAAGAAAAATATGAAGAGGACGAAGAAGAAGAAAAAAAGAGGAAAAGGAGAAGGAATAGAGGAGAAGAAAAAAATAGATCTATTTTTTTCTTCTCCTCTATTCCTTCTCCTTCTCCTTTTTTTTCTTCTTCTCCTCTTTTTCTTCTTCTTCTTCCTCTTCTTATTTTTTATCGGGTATGTCATTGTCGATATACCCCCTCCCCGATAACTTTGACATGAGGGGGGGCGATAATTAATAGAACTAGTTAAACAACTTTATTTTTAGTAAGTACTACTTTATTTTATTTATAGTAAGTGCTTAGTAGTTGAACTAGTTGATTTAATAAAACTACTTTATTTTACTATAGAAGTAGTTTATTTTTAGTAAGTTCTACTTTATTTCATTTATAGTAAGTGCTTAGTAGTTGAACTAGTTGATTTAATAAAACTACTTTATTTTACTATATATAGAAGTAGTTTATTTCTAGTAAGTACTACTTTATTTTATTTATAGTAAGTGCTTAATTAGTAGTTGAACTAGTTGATTTAATAAAACTACTTTATTTTACTATAGCAGTAGTTTATTTTTAGCAAGAAAATTAATAGAACTAGTTTATTTTTTAGTTCAAGCAATTATTCCCGCACCGACGTCGAGGATGCCTATCCCACATCCTTGTCGTCGACTCGGCGGAGGAGGCCGGCTTGATCAGAGGGGCCACGTCCGGGACTAGGCTCCGCCGGGCTGGTATTGGGAGGTGCTACCTTCCGAGGGACGTAGGTTGGTGAGGAGCCAGCCCGTCGTTGACCCGATTGTCGGTGTCAAAACCGGCGGATCTCGGGTAGTGGGTCCCGAACTGTGCGTCTAGGCCGGATGGTAACAGGAGGCAGGGAACACGATGTTTTACCCAGGTTTAGGCCCTCTTGATGGAGGTAAAACCCTACGTCCTGCTTGATTAATATTGATGATATAGGTAGTACAAGAGTAGATCTACCACGAGATCAAGGAGGCTAAACCCTAGAAGCTAGCCTATGGTATGATTGTTGTATATGGAGTTGATTGCCTACGGACTACAACCCTCCGGTTTATATAGACATCGGATAGGGTTAGGGTTACATAGAGTCGGTTACAATGGTAGGAGATCTTGAATATCCGCATCGCCAAACTTTCCTTCCACGCCAAGGAAAGTCCCATCCAGACACGGGACGAAGTCTTCAATCTTGTATCTTCATAGTCCTGGAGTCCGGCTGAAGGTATAGTCCGGCTACCCGAACACCCCCTAATCTAGGACTCCCTCAGTAGCCCCCGAACCAGGCTTCAATGACGACGAGTCCGGCGCGCAGATTGTTCGGCATTGCAAGGCGGGTTCTTCTCCAAATCTTGTGTACCTGTAGGAATAATGTCCGATTTTTGTAATGTAGTGCTCCTCGGCTTCCACGCCCAATAATGGCCGTCTTCCACGTGTCAAACGAATGTGAAATGCCGAGGCGTTTTTACATCCACACCCCTAGCCGTATAAACGAGCCGCCTATTTAACGGGATGGGGATTTAGGTCCAAACCACATCTTCTCCTTTCCGCGAGTTATCATCAGAGAGCTTCCAGCAAAGGTCCATTCCAACATGACCAGCCATCGCAGCTCCTCCCCTCGCCCCTCCGGTCCCAAACCCGGGGACTGGGAGAGTTGCACCATCCCGCATAGAGAGTTAGTGTCGCTTCAGGCCAAGGGATTTCTCCCTCGGGCATACATGGTCCCGGTCCGAGCCGGTCTCGCCACCTACAATGGCGGAAAACAAGCGGAGATCACCCCCAATCCTTCTAAAGGAGAGCGGGTGTGCCTCGTCCCCTATCTAATAAGGGGACTGGGGTTTCCAATTCATCCATTTCTCCACGGGCTTCTGGAGTTCTATGGCCTCCAACTGCACAATCTCACTCCCGCCTCCGTATTGCATATTGCGGGTTTCGTCGCCCTTTGCAGGCTATTTTTAGGCGTTGAGGCTCATTTCACGCTGTGGAAGAGGTTATTCTGCCTGGTGCCTCGTTCTCAAGAGGGGTCTATATACCAAGTGGGCGGAGCCGAAGTATGGCGCATCGCCGGGACCGGATACCTATCCGGAACCCCAAAGAAGGCGTCCGAGGACTGGCCTTCGGAATGGTTTTACATAGATGATGTCCCGCTACCGGACCCTATCCGGGTCGGTCTCCCTGAGTTCAATAGTGCTCCATTGAAGAAACGCTTGAGCTGGCGTCCGCGGAGCTCTCAGAGAGAAAGTGACAGAGACGTCCTTTACCTGATGGGCCGGATAAGACTGTTGGCTCATTCCGGACTAACCATGATTGGAGTCATGGCCGCATGCATTATGCGGGGGGTGCAGCTGCTTCAATATAGAGGCCACCCCATGTGGGATTTCAACGGGGAGGATGACGCCACACGTTACGGTCGTAAGGGGCCGGCCTCAGCCGCCGCCTTAGTAAAGATCTTATCCTCTTTGTACAAGGGAGAAAAGGAGGAATTCCTCCACGTCAACCCGCGGGCCGGATTCAGTATGTACGATCCTCCAAGTTGGGTAAGTGAACAATTGTGCTTGCCCGTTTGTTTTATACTCCCATGGTTAGATAGGTAGTCTGATGACTTCAATGCAGGAATTGCGACAGGAGGTAAAGGATATAAACAGCCGCCCTCCACAGCCCAAGGACCCAGAACGGTCCCTCAATCCGGACTCCGAAGAGGATCCGGACATATCGGTGGAGCTTATCGACGGGGTGTTCCATCAGCTAAGCAAGGACAATACCTTGGTAGCCATTACGGCGGATTACCCAGGGTTAATCCTGGCCTCTCAGGTGACAGAAACCGGGGTCTTATTCCCTTGAAAGGGATTCCACCCTTACGTAGCCCGGTGTTTCTGACGACAACCGTGTTTTGCAGGGGAGATTTCCGAGGCAGGAGGCCGAACCTGCGGCGGCTAGCCAACAAGGGGCCGCAGGGCCCCATGGGGCAAAAAGGAATGTAGTCCGAACTGAGATGCCGGCGCAAAGGTATAGTGCACCCTCTGTTTCCCTGGAGTTATTCTGTTAGGGCATATTAACATTCGTGCTACCTTCAGAACGAAGAGACCTCGCCGGACTACATCCAGAGAGGTTGCCAATCGCGCCTCCAGCAGCCAGGCTCCAACGTCTGGCCAGGAAGCGGAGGCGCGCACCGGACGCTCCTCCGACAGAGGATGCGGACAGGCTGTCTGCCACAAATTCTGAAGTGGAGAGTGCCATGAACCACAGGCATCGCCGGACAATTCTACGCGACGCTTGTTTCTCCCAAGAGGCTTTAGATGCCTTTAATTCGGGAGATGCGTACCTCCGTGCCGCTCAAAATGGTTTAGCCAGAGCCACGGAGCAGTATGTAAAAGACATACGGGTAAGAAAATTTTGGTTAAATATATATATGCCTGTAGCCCCCGAGACTTGAAGCAGTTAGAGCAACTGATTTAAGGATCATTTAATATGCAGCTTCTTACAGAGAAGAATACCGTACTGTCCCAGGAGCTGGAAAAGTGCAAGGCCCATCTAGAGGCCGCACTAGCCGCAGCAGGGGAGCCCAAAGAGACCCCCTCAGGTAAGATACACTTCGAAAGATTAGTATTGTGCGGTGTGGGTGCAAATTTGACAAATCATATTGCAGATGGCGCCGGACTCGATCTGGACAAGCAACAACTCTTACGCCGGCTAAAGGCCGGTGAGAGTACGTTGACAAAGGTGAGGCGAGAGAAGAATGATCTTCAGGACACCAACACCAAGCTGGACATCAAACTTAAAGATGTTCGTGGCCAGCTGTCGGACTCCACGAAGGAGAATCAGCGGCTTCGACACGGCATTTTTAGTAAGTGCTTGAACGAACTTTGAAAAAAGAGTTCGGCGAGGAAGTCGACTAACAGAGTAATGTCTGTAGGTATGCTCACAGGTCATCCTGCAGAGGAGATGCCCGGTTCTACGGGTGACCTTCTTCTCGAACTCCTGCAACTGCACGAGCGAATTCGGTAGGCGATGCGGGGTATTGCCCAAGCCTTATGGCCTGCCCACTCCGTGCCCGAGGGCCTTGGAGAGCTTGCGAAGAAGCTGAAGGGAGCTCGGCGGCGCTTCCGGTTGTGGAAGATATCAGCCTGCCGACAAGGCGCTAGGGAGGCCTGGGCCATGGTGAAGACCCGTTTTACGAAGTCTGACCCAAACCACATGGCCGAGGTCGGACCAGTGGGGCCTGATGGGAAGGAGATCCCTGTAAGCTTAGTATACGGCCAAGTAGAGTTGGCCGCGAAGTATTCCCAGCAGAACTGTAAATTAGACAGCCTATTAGATGGTATAGAAGAGGAATACAATCAGTCAGAATGACTGTGTAATTTTGAATTGACATGTGTAATGCCTTCTAGCCGGATTGTAGATCGTTTGTCGTTGCCGACCTTTTCGCTTCAACCTCGGGACCTAACCGTCCGGAGTGTGTCCGAATACCCTAGCAGTTATATGAAAACCGGGGTATGCGTGGAGACCAGGCTTAGGGGTCATTAGTGCTTTATCAGACAAGTGCCCAACTAGTTATGTTATATTACATGGTTAGTAAGAAACATCTTCCAGAGATAATAGTTCCATTAAGGGTTCCTTTCGCTGGGAGGCATGCCCTAAGGTGCATGTCCGGACTGCGTGAAGAGACGCAGAAAAAAAAGCATCTGGGGGCGCATAAAATGAGTAAAAAGATCATCTTTTATTTCACCGACAGAATATTCCCTTAAGAATGCTAGCTTTCGGCTTCACCCAGTCTGAGGTACACATCCGGCTGACCCGGCAGTAACAATCGCAGAGGTGCTCCCTTTACCGCCTAGCCGAACAATCGGGAACGTAGGGGTAAGCACAGGGGCCAGGCAACCCAGCTTGGCCAAAACTTAAGTCATATCGATGCATATAATGGTGAAGAAAAAAGGTACATGCGGAAGTTTGACGCATGTGTTGGGCGTCAAGCCCGTATAAATAAGCTTCTGTTAAAGAAGCCCCCAGGTTTAATGAGCGCGAGTGGCGCGTCACTAGATGAGCCTTTAAGGGCTATGAAAGAAAAAAATGGGAAGGAGAGAAATGTAGGACAGAAAAATACAAAAAGGGGATGGACAGAGGAAGGATACGAACACAGAGTCCGGCGCTAGGCATAGAATCTTCGGAGACGGGTGGCGTTCCACGGGTTCGGCTCGAGTCGGTTGTTCGACGCATCTCGCAGGCGGTACACCCCACCAGTCAGGACTTGGTCGATTATGAATGAACCTTCCCACTTGGGCTTGAGTTTTTGTCCTTTTTCTTATCCGGCAGGCGTAGAACTAGTTCGCCAACATTGTAATTTTTGGCCCATACTTCTCTGCTTTGGTATCTTCGGGCCTGCTGTTGATAAAATGCGGAACGGGCTTTTGCCACATCGCGCTCCTCCTCCAAGGCGTTCAAGTTGTCCTGCCGATCGAGCTCGGCTTCTCTTTCTTCGTACATGCGCACTCTAGGTGAGTCATGAATTATGTCGCAGGGCAGAACTGCTTCTGCGCCGTACACCATAAAAAATGGTGTGTATCCGGTGGTGCGATTTGGCGTGGTCTGCAGCCCCCATAGCACGGAGTCGAGCTACTCTACCCAGTGCGTGTTAGATTTCTTAAGGGACCGCACCAGTCTAGGTTTAATGCCGCTCATGATAAGACCATTTGCACGTTCGACCTGGCCGTTGGTTTGTGGGTGATAGACGGAAGCATAATCGAGCTTGATGCCCATGTTTTTGCACCAGAGTTTTACCTCGTCGGTGGTAAAGTTTGTATCGTTGTCGGTTATGATGCTGTGGGGGACGCCATAACGGTGTACAACCCCGGATATGAAGTCTATCACAGGTCCGGATTCGGCCGTTTTAATAGGCTTGGCTTCTATCCATTTGGTGAACTTATCCACCATGACCAGTAAGTATTTTTTCCTATGGGTTCCACCTTTAAGGGGTCCGACCATGTCAAGCCCCCAGACCGCAAAAGGCCAGGTGATGGGTATAGTTTGGAGTGCGGTGGGTGGCATATGGCTTTGGTTGGCAAAAAGTTGGCAACCAGGGCATCGTTGGACTAGGTCCTGAGCGTCTGCTCGGGCCGTCGGCCAGTAAAAGCCTGTACGGAAAGCCTTGCTAACAAGGGACCGAGCAGCGGCGTGGTGACCACCGAGTCCGACATGAATTTCAGCCAGGAGGTTCCGCCCTTCCTCTTCGGAGATGCACCTTTGAAAGACTCCGGTAGTGCTTTTCTTATAAAGTTCTCCCTCATGGACTCTGTAGGCCTTAGATCGCCGCACTATGCAGCGGACCTCGTTTTGGTCCTCCGGGAGTTCCTGCCTAGTAAGGTAGTCTAGGAATGGTTCTGTCCACGGGGCGGTAACCGCCATTATTACGTGGGCTGAAGGTGTAATTTCGTTGGCAGAGCCTCCGATTGTGTCAGATTGTTCGGCGTCGAGTGGTGCGGCTGGGTTCGGGCTGTCATTTGTGGGTTCCCCCTCCAATGTTACGGATGGCTTGAACAATCTTTCCAAAAAGACGTTGGGGGGGACTGCATCGGGTTTTGCTCCGATGCGTGCTAGGACGTCCGCCGCTTGATTGTTTTCTCGGGCTATATGGTGGAACTCCAGCCCTTCGAACCGAGCTGACATTTTTAGGTCCTTGGCGTCGCGGTAAGCTGCCATTTTTGGGTCCTTGGCGTCGAAGTCTCCATTTATTTGGGATATCGCAAGGTTTGAATCCCCGCGTACCTCTAGGCGTTGGATACCCATGGATACTGCTATCCGAAGGCCATGTAGGAGGGCCTCATATTCGGCTGCATTGTTGGAATCCGTGTACATGATTTGGAGCACATATTGGACTGTGTCTCCTGTGGGGGACGTTAGGACGACGCCGGCCCCCAGTCCGGCCAATATTTTGGAGCCGTTGAAATGCATAATCCAGTTCGAATATTTGCCGTACTCTTTAGGGAGCTCGGCCTCCGTCCATTCTGCGACGAAGTCGGCCAAAACTTGCGATTTACTAGCTCACCGTGGCTTATAGGTTATATCGAACGGGAGAAGCTCGATGGCCCATTTTGCAATCCGGCCCGTTGCATCGCGGTTGTTGATAATATCGTTTAGTGGCACTTCCGAGGCTACTGTTATGGAACACACTTGAAAGTAGTGTCGTAGCTTCTGGGACGCCATGAATACCGTGTATGCAATCTTTTGATAATGCGGGTACCGTGATTTGCATGGAGTGAGGACAGTGGACACGTTGTAGACCGGCCTTTGAAGGGGGAATTTGTGTCCGTCCGTTTCCCGCTCGACAACGAGCACTGCGCTGACAACTTGGTGTGTTGCTGCAATGTACAATAACATTGGTTCGCCGGTGATTGGCGCGGCTAGGACTGGGTTTGTTGCCAATATGGCTTTTATTTCATCAAGTCCGGCCGTGGCGGCATCCGTCCACTCGAAGTGTTCGGTGCGCCGAAGGAGGCGATAAAGGGGTAGTGCATTTTCTCCCAAGCGGGAGATGAAGCGGCTTAAAGCCGCCAAGCATCCGGTTAATTTTTGTATTTGTTTAAGGTCCTTTGGGACATCCAATTGTGACAAAGCTCGGATCTTGGCTGGGTTTGCTTCAGTTCCTCTACCGGATACAATGAAGCCCAAGAGCTTTCCGGCTGGAACGCCGAAGACGCATTTTTCTGGGTTGAGCTTGATGTCATATTTTCGGAGGTTATTGAATGTAAGCCTCAAGTCATTTACTAGGGATTCGACATGTCTTGATTTGACGACCACATCATCCACATACGCCTCCATTGTTTTGCCGATCTGGTTTGCCAGACATGTCTGGATCATGCGCTGATATGTTGCGCCAGCGTTTTTCAGCGAGAAGGGCATTGTGTTGAAGAAGGATGGGTCGTATGGTGTGATGAATGCTGTTGCAGCTTGGTCTGATTCTGCCATCTTGATTTGATGGTAACCGGAGTATGCGTCGAGGAAACACAACAAATCGTGTCCTGCGGTGGCATCGATAATTTGATCGATACGGGGGAGGGGGAAGGGATCCTTTGGGCAAGCCTTGTTAAGGTCTTTAAAATCGACACATAGGCGCCAGGATTTGTCCTTCTTTGGTACCATCACCAGGTTTGCTAGCCAGTCCGGATGTTTTATGTCTCTGATGAATCCGGCCTCTAATAGCTTGGCTAGCTCCTCTCCCATAGCCTGTCTCTTGGGTTCGGAAAAACGCCAAAGGGCTTGTTTCACAGGTTTAAATCCTTTTAGGATATTTAAGCTGTGTTCGGCCAGCCTGCGTGGGATCCCTGGCATGTCTGAAGGGTGCCAGGCGAAGATGTCCCAGTTCTCTCGTAGGAACTCTCGCAGTGCGGCGTCTGCATCAGGGGTCAGTCGTGCCCCGATGGAAGCTGTTTTATTGGGGTCCGTTGGATGGACCTGGAATTTGACTATTTCGTCAGCTCGCTTGAAGGACGTGGATTTGGATCTCTTATCGAGTATCACATCATCCTTGTTAACCGTGGAGCGCAGCGCAGTTAGTTCCTCAGCCGCTAAGGCTTCGGATAGCGCCTCAAGGGCTAATGCGGCCGTCTTGTTTTCGGCGCGGAGTGCTATGTCCGGATCACTAGCTAGAGTGATAATTCCATTGGGCCCGGGCATCTTAAGCTTCATGTACCCGTAATGGGGTATTGCTTGGAAGATTGTGAATGCTTCCCGCCCTAGTAAAGCGTGATATCCGCTCTTAAACGGGGCCACCTGAAACGTGACTTCTTCGGACCTGTAATTATCCGGCGTGCCGAACACCACATCTAGTGTGATTTTTCCTGTGCAGCGCGCTTCCCGACTGGGGATTATTCCTCTAAAGGTTGTGCTGCTTCGCTCGACGCGGTTCCAGTCTATTTCCATTTTTTGAAGGGTTTCCTCATAAATGAGGTTCAGTCCGCTGCCTCCATCCATGAGCACCTTGGTGAGGCGAAAGCCGTCCACTATGGGACTGAGGACCAATGCGGCTGGTGCTCGGGCTGTTCGGAATCTAGGTTCATCACTTGCGTTGAAGGTAATGGCAGTGTCGCTCCATGGATTTATTGTTGCAACTTGATAGACTTCGGCGAGGCTGCGGAGTGTTCTTTTTCGCACATTGTTTGATGCGAAAGTCTCGAAGACTGTGAGAACGGTACTGGTGTCCTTGGGCTGGCTTTCTGCGGCCTCCAGAATTAAGAGGTCCTCGCCGATTTTGGCCACCTGCCGGAGTATCCAACATGCTCTAAGGCTGTGAGTTGGTGTGGCGTCCTCTGTACTGTGAATTCTACAGGGTCCATCAAGCCATCTTTCTAGTACGGTTCCATGCCATGTAGAGGGTTTTGGTTTTTGGTGTTTATCCCGAGTGTCCTGTGATAATGCACCTCTTAGTTCGGACGGGATTACTATTCAAGGCCGGATTATCCCAAAAAATTATTTCGGTTTTCCAGGCGCTTTCCATCGCACAGTATTTTTGTACTATGGACGCCAAGTCAGCGAAGCGTGTGATATCACGACAACTTACGGCGTTAAGGATTCCCTTGTCCGTGCAATTACTTTAGAAAATTGAGATTGCGTCTTCCTCACGGCAATCCTTTATCCTGTTCATAACCAGGAGGAATCTGGCCCAGTAATGATGTACTGTTTCCTCAGGCCTCTGCCTGATTTGGGAGAGATCGCTTATGATCGGGTGGGCGGGTGTCGTTGAATCTGAAACCTCACCCAATCCAAGATTCGGAGGCCGAAGAGTTTCCAAACTCTGATGTTCGGATTCTTGGATGTTGTCCAGTGAATCTGGCCCGTTGCCTGATCCTAAGCTCAGGTCTTGAGTTACATCTCCCCCTCCGCGGGTATCCGGCTTGGAGGGGTCGGGAATTCGGACATAGCTAGTCATTAAAATAGATGAAGGGTCGCCGCACTGCGTCTCTACCACGGCAACGTGGTGGGTGACTTGGGGAGAGTTAATTTCTCTTAGATCGGGTTTAAGCCCAACCTGGTCGTAATCCATAGCGACCCCCAGGGCGGCGATGTGATCCAAGAGCTTGTTTACGGAAGAGAGCTCCATTGGATCTAGCTGCTCGACGAGCTCCGAGCTGATGTGTAGGTTGCTTTTGATGACCCGAGAGGTCACCGTCGGCGCAACAGCCGAACAGGGGGTCATGAGGAAACCACCTAGCCGGAGGGTTTGGCCGACAGCCAAGGCTCCCTTAGCAATGGCGTCGTCTTTAAAGATGGGAGGAGGCATCCTTCCTGATTGTGACGGCACAGAGGAACTCTCAATGAAAGCACCAATGTCGGTGTCAAAACCGACGGATCTCGGGTAGTGGGTCCTGAACTGTGTGTCTAGGCCGGATGGTAACAGGAGGCAGGGAGCACGATGTTTTACCCAGGTTCGGGCCCTCTTGATGGAGGTAAAACCCTACGTCCTGCTTGATTAATATTGATGATATAGGTAGTACAAGAGTAGATCTACCACGAGATCAAGGAGGCAAAACCCTAGAAGCTAGCCTATGGTATGATTGTTGTATATGGAGTTGATTGCCTACGGACTACAACCCTCCGGTTTATATAGACACCGGATAGGGTTAGGGTTACATAGAGTCGATTACAATGGTAGGAGATCTTGAATATCCGCATCGCCAAACTTGCCTTCCACGCCAAGGAAAGTCCCATCCGGACACGGGACGAAGTCTTCAATCTTGTATCTTCATAGTCCTGGAGTCCGGTTGAAGGTATAGTCCGGCTACCCGAACACCCCCTAATCCAGGACTCCCTCACTGATCCTTGTTTGGTGGCGGTCGCGTGGGCCAGTGATGGTGCCTAGGCTTTCGGACACTGCGGAGGTGGTACTTCACTGTGTCAGCAAGGAGGACGAGCACGTCCGTCGCTACATGGTTGCGTATATATATATATATATATATATATATATATATATATATATATATATATATATATATATATATATATATATATATATATATGAGAAGACGAAGAATCCCGACTGTTGTCGTGGGGGTCGCTTCTCCTTCGTTCCCGTGTGCTAGACATTTTGGTGTAATGCACTCGGGGACAAATGGAGGAGCGACCATCACCAATGGTCGAATGTATACACCACGTGAGCTGAGAATTTTCAAGAAAAGACTCGACAAACGGATAGTCAACCCGTGATGAATAATAATGATCTAATTTAGTTTTTGTAGTACATATATTTAATTGTACAAGTTTAATCTTTGAATTATGAACGTAGGAAATGTCGTCATCGGACGACGAAAGTCTCCCGGAGGAGTGCGGCTGGTGCCACGACGATCGAGGTTTGTGCGACAGGCCTCACCTGGACGATGATCGGCGCTTCAGCATTAAGCTCGAGGAGACCTTCGATGTTGAAACGGTACGCAACGGCGACAAGTGTTTTTTCGTAATTAAGCATGACTTCAACTATTTCAACATGTAATTTTCATCTTTTACAATTTGAGTATAGCTTATTCCATGCCATGCAAGACGCTATGTCTTGGAGAGGATGGATTTTGAAGACCATGAAAATTTTGAAACGAAGAAAATTCACCTAAGGACCCATCACGATGTGGATTTTGAAGTAAATCTATATAATGCTGAGAGTGTAACCCATTTTGGTTGAAAAAATTGGGAAGCATTTTGCAAGATGTATGGTTTTGACGAGGGTATGCTTGTCACCATGGATCTTCGTGATCCTGACATCGACCAAGACAATATGAACATTTGGGTCCTTGTTGATACGCCTCCAGTTCTACCGCTATGTGAGTTTCTCAAACATAGTTAATTATTAACTAATTTATATTGTTTATTTCAAAATAGTTGACAGCTTATTTTGATTGCTCAAACAATGTGCGGAACATGGTAGACAAACCCACTACACCAATGGCTCCGAGTTAACTTATCAGGAGAAAAATCATCTGGTCGGATTTTGTACTGATCTTGAGAATTACAATATCTACAATCAAACTCCTCAACATTATGGTCAATATGTGCCACTAGTGCACGTGTTGAACTACGGTAACTACCATGGAGATGCCCTGGTAAGATTTTTTACTATTACGACATCCGTGCATCTTTTGCATACTTCTAAAACTAGTACATCATTGCTAACTATTAAGTTATTACTATGTTTTTCAACAGAGAATCGCAGAGGATTGTGTTCCTCATTTGATGTATCAGAATGGCAGCCTTAGTGTTTTGAACATATATCCAGGTCATACTACGAATCTCAACTGTCCATACCGGATTTCTAAAAGAAGTGGAGACATGCTAATCAGATAATGGAAAAAATGTGGACAATCGTAAGGAGGTTCTTGGAAGCAAAAGGAAGCACCACGCAAGAATTGGAGACAGGATCGATGATCTCCATTCTCCATAATGGAGAGTCAGGGTCTATATTGTTTTATGCTATTTTACCTTAAATAGGGTATTTAGGTCCTGCATAATACTGATGATCATGTGCGAAGAACAATTAAGTAGGGTTGGTTCGATGACTATCAGGATGATGATCGTATGACTTGTTATTAATAACGAGTAGAAGTTGTATGATGATGATTAGTAGGACTTGTTACTATGATGATGCATGATGCGAGCATGAAGAGTTATTATATATCTATGGGTGAAATGAACATGGATTGGATTGAAGTGAAGGCAACATGCATGTGGTGCATGTCGAAATTAGTACAATCCAAACTTGAGATTGTACTAATTTCGACATGCACCACATGTTGCCTCACTTCAATCTAAGTCATGTTTAGGCATAGCAGTTGCAGTAGCACGGAGATAAGAGAGGACACATCTCTCTATTAGCTACCTATAACAACCTAAATTAACCCCCAAAACCCCTAAACCACCTCCTTTCCAAAAAAACAGCCCCCGAAATGCTGACGCGTGGAAGCTTATTGGTCACGGTTAGTGCTATCAACCGGGACCAAAGGCCCTCCTGCCTGGGCTCCCCGGAGCGGCCACGTGGAGGCCCATCTGTCCCGGTTGGTATAAGAACCGGGACTAAAGGCCTAGGGCATTAGTAACGACCCTTTAGTCTCGGTTACCCATCCGGGACAGATGGGCCTTATGAAACGGGACAAATGGCCCTTTTTCTACTAGTGTAAAATAATAAAGTACCACCAGGCTGATCTCTAATTTTCACTCAGCTAACACAAACGCGTTTTACACTGTCCGTGTACTACTCTTGATGTCCATTTGGAGTAGGATTTGTAAGTGAATTTTTATCTACCGTTGTACTCAAGTTAACTTGAATTAGGTCAGATGAATCAGATACTTCTTCCAATTGCATGAACGGATCAACAAGGCATGCATACTATACTGCCACTTTTGCCTCAGAAATGAAACTTTTCTATCTTTGATCATGTCTCTAAGAAAAAGTATTAAGAGAAACCAACTATGAGGATAAACAAATGACCAAACTTAGAAGTATGTACTTTAGGTACACGTCAGCCATGACATTACCTTATCTTTGAAGAACACATCCAACTCATCCTGCTATCCGGCAACCTGTGGCCACCCCCAAGCCTGAAATCCTCGACGCTCCATCCAACCTCTGCATGGCAGTAAAGCGAAACCAAGATCTATGTCATGATAAAGCTCTTCAAAAAAATCAGTGCTCTTAACTAATGCATCTAAAAAAATAATCATTTGGCTACAAAAATAGTTGCAAGACTATATGAACAATTCAGTCTCAAACCCTTCAAAATGCGCTGGCCCTTCGCTCCGGCAGAACCTATTTCATAACAAAACAATCATGAAATTCTGTCAGGTGAGTGTAGGATATTGTAATTAACCAAAAGGATTAATAAACGATATTATATTGTATCCGACTACCGAATAACCAAGCAGACTAAAGGGATGAAGAGGCATACACAACATCAGGTACATCGACGGCCGCAGCTAGCGATGCTTCTGTGGAGAGATGCGGTCGCTGCTACCTCTACAACAACAGTGTTGTCGGACGAATTGGTGATGCGTTGTACAAGTTATACTTCGGCTCGAACCTTCTCAAGACAGGTCAGAGGCATCTAAGAAATATGAGAAAATTAGGAAAAAAAATAAGATGGTGATTTGGTTAATTTGAAGGAACTGTAATTTGCAGGGAAGGGCGACGACTTTGCAACTCGGTGCTCACCCTCACTATCAGCCGTCAGGTAGAAACAATTTGTGCGCGCACCGGGGGTCCTCTTATTCCCATTTCATCGGCTCCCTGTGCCACATCCGCAGCATCCACAAGCTATAGATCTTTGGAGGAGCAGACCACTACTGCTTCTATGCTGAAGGTATTGCAACAGGTAAAACGGCATCCTGAACCAAATTTTATAAAGAAAAGTAACCTACAGCAGAAGTAGGTATTTACTCTATGCAAAAAAAGATACTACGATACAATACATGATAATGCCTAGTCGAACTGATGTATTTGTTAGCTACAAAAGGTAGTAGGACAGTACTAAAAGGACCTACTATTCAATTCAAGTCTCTAGAGAACAAAATCACATTGCTCCTGTTTTCTTAAAATGATAAACCAGTACTAAAGAGCTGATATTCCAAATCTGAGTGCTCACCAATTAAATGAGAATCCTAAGCAAAGACAAATCATGAAAATAAATTATGTCTGGAAAGGATGTTTTCGGGAGTTAATTGATCATTATATGGGTGCAGACCAAACAAATATAGTATATTCAGCAAAGACAAAATTATATAGAGAAACAACGTTAATTGATCACTATATGGTTGCAAATTATATAGTATATAAATCATTTATATTTCCATTGCTAACTCAATAGAGAAATGAAGTAAATATAGTATATTCAGCAAAGACAAACTATATGGGTGCAGTCGAAAAAATGTATGCGTTAGTCTACTCATTAATGATTAAAAGACTAATATACTCTAAAGGACAATTTTTGTCCAATGAAGAAACACTCTCCTGATACTCATCTGGCTGGCCGGACTCGGTATCTCAGTGGTTCGTACCATCATTCTTCCTTTCTTTCTTCTCTACCTGTAGTGTTCCTTCATAGCTGCACCCGGGCACAAAATGAGCATAGAGACACAGAATGGAAAATAGTTTTCTGTAATGTGTGACGACCTATTACTAAAACCGCAACCAAGTTAACAATTATACACATACCACACCAATAACATCAAATAAAAAGGTCGGCCTGAGCATGTAGTTCAAAATGGGTACTGATATTTAGATACAAATGGTTGAAAAAAATTGCATGGAGAAGGTTACTTTAAATTTACGTCGGCAAAAAATTCAACCTCTTCTGCTTTGGGCACTCAATGCTTGCTTTATTGCAAAAGAATTCTTTCTTTCTTGCATCAATCTGTGTTGAAGTGAAACACTCGCTAAAGTAGAAGCCTAGTCTAGTCATAAAGATAAGGAACTACTTTAAAATGAATCAGATTGTGCACATTCAATAACAAGAATGAATATCTTCATTAACAGTCATATTCAACATACCCTTAAGTTGACTAAAATAGACTTGTTGTAATTTACAGAAAAGAAATACCTGAGATAAGTCACCTGCCTCATCTATCATTTAGGAGAGGGTTAGTATATGAAGAAATAGGCAACTACATGATAGAAAATTACATCTTTGAAATTCTATAGAGGTAGACAAATGAAAATAGACCAACAGAACACATACGGCCTGATTAACATAATCAGGGAGAACACAAAAATACACTTAAGAGTCCTCGCTTCAGCAACGGCAAGCAACAACCACATATATCCATCACATGTAAAGAGGAGACGGAAACTACCTTATTTGAGGACTAAATTATCAGACTGGTGTAGCTACGATACATGCCACAACTAAACAAATCAACATGAATTTTGTCTGTGCAGATCTCATAGGGCAGTAATCAACTGGAGAAAAACCAAGAACAAAAGGAAACAAGCAGACGGTTCCTACAGATTATGCCATATACAAATATACATCATTGCAGTGCTTGCCTCAAAGCTCCTTCATTGGGAAATCAATGGCCTAACGGAAGCTCGTCCACCCCGACATAAAGCACTCATCTATAAAGCTGATTTCTGCGTTGTCGGTTGACCACTGCACATCAACAGAAGTTCTAAGTACATGCCACAATGGCTTCACAGAACTGCTTGCAAAATATAATCAAAAGTAGTGACCACAATCGCATTGTGTAATTGCTCCTTGTCAAAGCACCCAAGAATGCAACCAACAAGGTTCGATAGCAAAATAAATGAGGAGAGACATACCTCAACCTTGTAGTACAGACCCATAGGATAAACTGATCCTAAGCTTGACTCCAATCCTTCAATAACAACTTTTTGGCAATCATCTAAAATCTATTTGGGCCGACTCATCAACAAAAAAAATTTCTCCTTCTCAAAAGACTCAAGAGTGCAAGGAATAAGGTCATGCAGGAAAAAACACACTAGTAGAAAAACGGCATAATGTGAAGCACATTAGTACCGGTTTGTAACAAAACCGGCACTAATGTGTCCATTAGTGCCGGTTCGAAACGGCTAGGCGGCCAGAGCTAATTATTACCAATTCGTTGCGAACCTTTAGTACCGGTTCGTTGCATGAACCGGTACTAAAGAGGATGTGGCACACCGTGCTCCGGCTGGGGTCCCACCAGCGCCTTTAGTACCGGTTTGTACCACAAACCTGTACTAGAGGTTTGGAGTTGCAGCTGTTTTTTAGTCTCACCTCGCTCGGCTAACAGGGTTTTTACCATCTTAAATATGTTACTTCTCAAACTATCACAAGCGCTTGGTCTTCATTGAACTCTATGTGTAGAATTTGTGGCCGCAATATGAGTCTTCACCGGTTTCTAAACCGTTGAGGACTCATATTGACAATTCAGATTGTACACAAAAAGATCAATGATGATCAATGTATTTTTTATGTATATTTTTACATGTTTACACCCTCACTCTGTCCTCTCAAACTCCGGACTTTTTTGCGTTCAGCAGGCACCATTCAAAGCCACGTCATCAATTTTCAACCCTTTCTGACATAATTTGCTATTTTTAATGCATTTACTGATTTTTTTTTGAGCTAAATGGCCCTGAAATTGAAAAGCACTACAAATGAACTCAGAAAAGGTTGAAACTTGGCATGGTATCATCATTTCGCCCGCATAGCATGTGCAAAAAAGTAGAGAGGGTCACGGCAAAAACAGGATGCACTTCGTGTACAAACTGCACAATCTCTTTCAAAGTATCAGGGTTTCGGACGAAAACTCATCTGTTACACCGGCAATTCAAAATTTTAGTAACTTATTACAACTGCAGAAAAGAAAAAAACTATATAAAAAAATTACTCAGAATAAATAGAAGAAAATAAATAAAGCAGAAAAGAAAAAAACTATCTAAAAAAATTACTCAGAAATAAATAGAAGAAAATAAAGCAGAAAATAAAAAAACTATATAAAAAAACTACTCAGAAATAAATAGAAAAAAAGAAAAACTATATAAAAACTACTCAGAAATAAATAAAGAAAATAAATAAAGTAGAAAAAAACTATATAAAAAACTCCTCAGAAATAAACAGAAGAAAATAAATAAAGCAGAAAAGAAAAAAACTATATAAAAAATTACTCAAAAATAAATAGAAGAAAATAAATAATGCAAAAAAGAAAAAAATATATATAAAAATTTGTTGGGGCACTGCCCAGTGGGCCTGCCAGACCTCGGGTGTGCAAATTCAGGCCCAGAAGGGCCAGCAGGCTCACAGGACAGCGCGCCATAGTTAGGCCCAAAAGCCTGCTATATAGAGGAGTTCGAAGGAGCAGCCGCAGCTGGGTTTATAAACCAGTGCGGCTGCCCTTTGCCCGGCGAGTTGGGACTAAACTTTGCGCCCCTCGCCTGGCAGCGCACCCCCTTTAGTACCGGGTCGTCACTCCACCTGGTACTAAAGGTAGGGTCTTTAGTACCGGTTGGAGCCACCAACCGGTATTAAAGGTCACCACCCGGTACTAAAGGGCTACCCTTCCCGCCGCTTGGCCTGGACAAAATTGACCTTTAGTACCGGTTGGTGGCTCCAACCGGTACTAAAGGCCCATCCTACATAAGTGGCACTTACAAATTTCGTCAGTTTTTATCTGCTTCTTCTCCTCTGCCCCGTCGCCCGCCGCCCCCATCGCCACCCCTTGTCGACGCCCCCGTCGCCTCCCCGTCCCCGTCCCCGTCGCCCGCCACACTTCAAAATGAAGAACATGTCCATGAAGGTGGCAGACGCCGTTGCTTATACAAATCCCCCCGAAGCAACCTTCCATTGCAACCCGATTCCAGCCGGCTATGCTCGTGTCATGGTTGATGAGGTGGTGGACCAATATTCGGGGCTAGAGCTTGACATTCCTGGGCATCACCAGGAGCACACACTGGGAGAGGCCATACATCATATCATCCTATGAAGAAAGGATTGCATCATCTTTCGAAGGCCACCGACACCGCGTCGTCATTCGACTCCTCCTCGATGTGAGGCCACTCCTCCTCCAAGTCCGGCATAGCAGTAGGCCACTCCTCCTGCTTCAAGTCCGGCACAGCATGAGGCCACTCCTCCTGCTTCAAGTCCGACACCGCGTGAGGCCAATCCTCATGCTTCAAGTCCGGCACATCGTTAGGCTCCTCCTCCTGCTCCAACTCAGCCACGTCAGCCGTCTCCGCCGCCTCAGCAATCGGGGAAGAGAGACGCCGCAGCTATGATGCATAGCGCTACGAGTCGAGGTAGTACAGGAGGTATAGGCGGAGTCAAGCGATATAAATATGGTCCAAGCCTCGCTCCTCTTCCTCAGAGGCCTTACGACATGACCGAGGAGCAAAACGTAGCCATAGTGAAGGCCCTAGTGGACGCCCATTTTGGACCGAAACCGGCACCGCCGCCAAGGGAGAAAGTGCCAGAGGAAAAGATTGCCACTTTATTCGTATGGCTAGACCACCAGCTCCCAAGCCTGTTGACTCAGACTATGAGCACCAAATCAGGAAGGCACATTGAGCACGAGTACAGAAGGAGTCGAGCTCAAGCTCGAGCCAAGCAGCTGGCAAAAAATGCGGAAAACCGTTCCCCAGCTGGGAGAACAGGCGACGCAATCGATACCCCCGCTTGTTATGCCAACAACACATAAGAGTACCGGCGCCCTATATATATGTGGGCAAACCGTTAACGTTCCCCAGCTGGGCAATCTGGTAATAACCGAGGAGCATATAATGCAGGCTGAAATGATCGGTATGACTGTTGGACAACTCCTTGAGATCGAGCACATGTCTCCACTTAGAGAGAAGGAAATAAAACGAAAATATGTCCGTGGTGAACCTTTGATCAAGCCCGAGGAGGTCAAGAACCTCCCTATGAGAATGTATGAATTGCATCAATGGTACATGAAAATTTGCAAGACCCACAATCTACAGTTCCTCATGGTGAAAGTCAAGGAAGAGGATAATTCCATATGCTAGCTCTGTCTATTGAGTATACAGAACTGTTTCAGTTATTCAATTATGACGCACTCGACAAATCTATTGTCAGTTGCTATTGTCTGTAAGTGATTTATTTCTGTAATTTAAGTCTCAAGCTAGCTGTAGTGCTCTCATTGATCATTACATGTAATTATCCTTACTATATATTCTTTTCTGTGGTATTATGCAGGATGAAGATGTCCGAAATGAGAAAAGCTGGACGCTATGGCATTGGGTTCATTGACCCAAATACCATTAATGAAGAGACATGGTCATATGAACATTATAAATAAGAAAAAGAGAATAACATGCTAGAGTTCTTGAAGCGCCTCATTACCAAGGCAGATATACTACCACTACAAGAAATATGTCAACTTGTGACCTTGACTATTGGTCAATGAAAGGTCATTATTTTTCATTTCCGACCTTTTTTAACCAAAACCAGAAGGTCAAAAGCTGGCAGTCGTAAACTGAAATTAACGACCTTCTCTATGAGAAGGTCGTGGACATTTACGACCAAAATATGCCTATTGTTTTGTTTTGTCACTAGCAGCCTCCCCAAGCCACGTAGGCATCCGACGTGGCAATCTGATGTGGCATAAGATTCAGCCCGGTCCAATTCAGTTTTCTACATGAGCCTAGCCCAACAATTCGGCTTTTTTAATGTGTTTTTTTCCTGTGTTTTTATTAGCTACATGGGCCTGACCCAGTAATTCAGCCCATGTAATATTTTTTAGGCAAGCCCTTATAATATATGTATTTTATGTTAATTTCAGTAAGCTACATGGGCCTGGCCTACAATTTGGCCTTTTTATTTTCTAGCGCACAACATTTTGCAGTCAATTTATTTTTTATTTCCAACTTTTGTTCCCAGCTCCAGTTTACAGATGGGTCCCAAATGTCAGATTTTTCACGACTTATTAATAAGCAATATATATGTATATATCAAACAGACAGAAGAGAGAAAGCATATGAAAATCTTCAAATAATAGCTAAAATAAGTTTATTATAATATGCTATACAGAACAGAACACGTGAAACTACATACACTGATTCACATCACAACAACCAGTTTTCATACAATCATTCACATCACATCAACCAGTTTAACCATCGAATCTTGCATACCCAGGAACTTCAAACTTCACCCAGATCCACACAATCATAAATAATGGGATCTACAAATAGACCGCTCTACCAGTACAAAAGCTAGCTGCTCTTCAACATGGGTAGAAGTCCTCAACGGAGTTCCATTCACCTACAAGAACAGAATGGAATATCAAGTACTTGCATTCTTCAAGAAGATTACAACCAACATATATATGTACGGGGACATCAGGAAAGCTGATGGAGCAAAATCAAACAACAGATAAATCAAGTAAACAGACCATTTGGAAAAAAATATACTACCAGGCTTGAACATGAGCATAGAAAAGAAAAGATGATTTCAGTGAAATTAAAACTGCCAATGAAAGCTGAATAACAGTTCAGCTGATTAACTCCTAGTATGGAGGAATATCACAAAATTAAACAAGATGGTCGTGCAAGTTTCTATACAAGTATTCGTGATTACGGTTTGTTATCATCGTCTAAATTCTCCAACATGCACAAAATTAATTAATATATTTGAATGTGCTACCAATGAAGCAAATTCTAAAAGATACACGGACAGGGCTTAATTAGCTAACCATGTCATTCTATAAACACACAGCAAACTCAATGATAACGTGTATAGTTATTACCATATAGTTTCTATATGAGTATTCATGATTTCCTTTTGTCATCGTCGTTTAAATAGCTTGGCGAACATTGACAGCAAAGAAACAAAAATTTTAAGTCAATAGCTTTGTGAGCATGTAGTAGATTGTTCACATCCTTATGAAATACATGGCAAAGAAGCTTTACCATGTAGACAAACACCCACTAACTCAGACGCTACAGGTGCTTGTTTCATCATGTTACAAAGGAGAAGCAGAAACCACAACTTTACTCCACACACACACACACACACACACACACACGCACACGGACCAGTAGATCAACAGGAGGACATAGATTAGACCAAATCCACATAAACAAATCCATACACATAGCAGGATAACTGGATATTGGCCAATTGGTTTGATCAGGAGCAACAGTGCATATTTTATCTAAACCTAAAATTGCCATAGTGCGTAAATCATGCCACTGGTCAGAGCACAACACCACAATCACCAGTACAAGGCCACCAGAAGCACCACAGAGAGGGATAGAGCTCACCTAGGTGGTTTGTAGCCAAGGAAGAAGCACAGCCGGCCGCGGTTGCGGCAGAGTTACTTGCAACGCATATGCAGATCCTTGGGGCTTGTTGTCTTTACCAACACTTCATCCCACAAAACAACTCCCTTGGCTGCCATGTCACATGCTTCTACTGCCTTGTCCACCATGTCATAGATGCATCCAGAGTAGTTGGACTGAGATCCTCCAGCAGAGGGGCACAACCAACTAACATACAAAAGGAGAAACGGTCACTTTAAACGGTAATAATATTTTAGGTCTGACTAGTACTAAAATCAACAGCATCTGACTCTATATAAAAAATCAACAACATGTTGTAACAGTACGACTGTGCTCCCAATCATAAACAACAAGATTCGGGACATTTATCATGCCAACAATACCACTAGTAGTAGTACCAATGTGTTAACAAAATTTAGGCCAGTAAACCAGGACAAAGCCCCTGCTGCTCTCAAACAGTAGGTCACCGCCATAAGCTTTGATTTCTGGCAACTAGGGGAATTGGATCAATTGCAATTCAAGATGGTGCATTATTTGCTAGTGGCAAAGCATGTTCGTTTTTACTGGGTACTAACAAAGTTGGTTTTTACTAGGTAGCGGCATAGTAAGTTGTGACATTTAAAAAAAACAGTAAGAAAACCAGCGGCGGCTGCTCCAGCCCGCTGCTCTCCTCCTCGACACCGCCACTGTAAATTTTGCTAGCAATCATCAGCAGCAAGTACAGAGTAAACTGGGACTTTGTTGTAGCTACAGAAACTGAAACAACACACACATCATGGAATTTCATATCATAGCCAACAAATATTTTACCGGAACACAGGGTGTTCTTCTCCGTATTTTAGAAACATGCAAACAAAGGTTTCAGTACAAACAAACAAGTGGAGTAGACAAATTTCAGAACAGAATGTGTTCGCACCGTTTGGTTTATGTGCTTGGTTTATTTAAACAAAAGTTTCTGTACAAATAGACAAGTGGAGTTAAAAAATACAGAAACTACATAAGTTGCACATTCAGGTTGTGATACTCCCATCTTCAGTATATGCATGTTGTGATACTCCCATCTTATGCAATTTGACTCACAGAACAAGAACAAAACTGATTTTGAACATTCGATGCAAAATACGGTAAATATGTCTTGTATCTACTCCTTGGCTACTGTTATTTCAACTGTAAATTTAGCCAGCAATCATCAGCAGCAAGTACAGAGTAAACTGGGACTTTGTTGTAGCTACAGAAACTGAAACAACACACACATCATGGAATTTCATATCATAGCCAACAAATATTTTACCATTCTTCTCTGTATTTTAGAAACATGCAAACAATGGTTTCAATACAGTCAAACAAGTGGAGTAGACAAATTTCATAACAGAATGTGTTCGCACCATTTGGATTATTTGCTCGGTTTATTTAAACAAAAGTTTCTGTACAAATAGACAAGTGGAGTAGCATGTGTTTACTTTGCATGCTCAAGGTACACTAGTCTGATGAAAACAATATGCTCGAGGTAAATTAGCTTGCATGCTCGGAGTACATTCAGAAATTCTGAACAACATCAAATTGGCTAAATAACTTGGCCTAGAACACCAATCTTAAAGTGAATTTATGAGAGCAGTACATTCATGAAGTTCTACTCTGAATTTTAACTTTCTTTCTCTGAATTTTCTGCAGCGGGGTAATATCTCAAAAGAAAACAACACTGTAAACAGGCAATTGACTAAAACCCGGAGTACTATGATAGGGAATACCCACATTCATTTCAGAAATTGGTGTTGGACATACGACAACCCCTTGAAGTACACCTAAATTTATACTGAATTCCTTGCTCTATGACTAAAACCCGGAGTAGAAACATAAGGAATTGAAATGCCTGCATTCATTTCAGCAAGAAAACTAGTAGATCTTGGAGGTTGAAGCACTAAGATTAAGGAGTAACTTAATCAGAAGGGCCTAGCAAGCTAGCACAAGCATCAACAGCCGTTTTAATCAATCAGAAGGGCAGGAGTAGCTTAATCAATACCCTTATCAGTGAATTACAGGTAGGACTCAATATTGGAGGTTCGTGTTGGGCTCTTGGTGGCGCTGCCAGCCTGCCGCCTTCCCTTGGCGCTTGAGTAGGCCGTCAACTCCTTGTTGTACGCCATCCTCATGTTCATACTCATAGCAAGGGCGGCAGACCAGGAGGGCGCACTCATTGCAGGCCTGACCACCTGCGCCTTTCAACTCCTTACCCTGCATCAGCAAGATCAAAACAAGGTTAGTATACAACCCTACGAAATTAACACAACTTGCCAGGAGACACAGCAATTCCTCATGTATTCATTGATGCTACGTGAGGAAATCATCTGCTTGGCTTAAAGTTGAGACTATGATCATCAATGAATACTAAACAAGGTCCCAATATATCAGTGCGGTCTGGAACAGAAAAATCTCTTAATTGCTCCACCACTCGTCAATTAACAGAGAGGGAAAATGCGCCAAATAAACAAATCCAGCTCGCAACTACGCAACCCCCGCTGTTACCCCTAATCTCGCAACCTAGATCCACTGCCTCGCGCGTGCCAGATCCACCGATGCGCGCACCGCATGAAGGAGCTGTGACGAGCAGAGATGACACCGAAACATTAAGGCGTCGAGGCAGGCAGGAAGGGTGAGAGAGGGGGGAGACAGACGTACCCATCATGGTCGGAGATCCGCGGTCACCATGGCCGGAGATGGACGAATGCCAGCGCGCGTGGTGGAGGTCGACGAAGAACCGACATCGTGGTTCAAGCAGTAGATGACGGCGTCGTGGTTGAAGCAGTAGACGATGCAGTAGCAAATCACCAGGGCCATCGCGGCAGGATCCCCCGAGAGAAGGTGGGTGCGGATCCGCCGTCGGTGCCCCGTCCCCATCCATCCATGGGCAATGGGTGGGTTTCGGCCGCTGTTGCCACATCCGTAGATCTCAGGAGGAAGGGAGGGAGGGAGGTCACCGGTGGGGGTGGTAGTCCGCCAGCGGCGGGATTGGAGAGGAGTCGGGGGAGGGAGTGGGTCTCTAGCCAGGGAGGGGAGGGGAGGTGGAGGCCATGGTTGTGGTCGCCGACGGTGTTGAAGTGGTGAGCGCCGCCACGGGAGAGAGAGAGGGGACGCTGGAGAGATAGAGAGATGGATGGGTGGGGGCTGGTTGAGAGGAGGTCGCCGCCGGCCCATGGGATCGGGGGAGATGAGGTGGAGGGAGGGGTCGGGGAAGAGGATTGGATCGAATCGTGGGAGGCAAGAAAGAAAGGAGGCGAGGGGTGGATGGAAAATGACCAGAGGACAGAGCTAGGGTTTCGGGGTTGGTGTGGAAGGGTTGAGGACGGTCGTTGGATCTGCGAGCATCCGACGGCGTATGATGCACGATCTGCGTGATACGTCCACGGACCAATCATAATGAAGTATGATGTTATGACCATCTAAATAGGTCATAGTTGCCTAAAAATAATGTGTTAAAATCATGTGATCTCATATTGTGCACAAATGATCAATCTTATGGCCACATTATTGGCATAGTTTGTTCAAATGATCTCATATTGTGCACAAGGGTGCATCTTGGAATTTCAAACAATGTTGCCTAAGGGAGTTTTCATTTTCTTTGCATGGAAAATATATTTTCCATTTTCTGAGTGCCCGAAATGAGTTTTTTATTGCGAAGGACCTCCCAAATAATTGTTGCAAAATTGGACCAGATCAATTTTCTAAAATACTAGGACATATTTAATGCACAATTGACAAAATGGTCGGGTATAAAAAGTTTTGATCCACCTCTCATGAAAAAGATAAATTTTCACCGATTCAGCTGGAAGCGGGTCAAATTTGAACTGTAGCTACCTTGTAGTTTGCTCTTTATTTTTTTCAAAAATCATTTCTAGGTACATAAGTATCTATTTAATCAGAGAAACACCAAAAAATCCAAGATTCAACCACTAGCTAGGAACGGTCATTCCCGCCGTTTTGACCGCATTTTGAAACGGGCATAAAAATTCAAAAAAAATCAAAAAACTGGGAAACCTTCGCATTGTGTCATTATTTGTGGCAAAGTTCCCAGGAAAAATAACAAACTTGTAATACAACAATTATTTTTAAATAGTGTTCTCAGAAACAAGTTATCATGTGTGGAGATCAATGGCTTTCAAGACAAATGATCAATATTATGGCCACATTCATGGCATAATTTGTTCAAATGATCTCATATTATGCACAAGGTGCATATTCGAATGGAAAACAATGTTGCCTAAGGAAGTTTTCATTTTTTTTGGACGAAAAAGCCATTTTCCATTTTTCGAGTGTCCAAAAGAAGGTTTTTTTGTGAAGGACCTCCCAAATAATTGTTGCAAAATTGGACCAAATCAATTTTCTAAAATACTAGGACATATTTAATGCACGATTGACAAAATGGTCGGGTGTAAAAAGTTTTGATCCACCTCTGGTGAAAAAGACAAATTCCCGCCGATTCAGTTGGAAGTGGGTCAAATTTGAACTATAGTTGCCTCGTAATTTGCTCTTTATTTTTTTCCAAAAATCATTTCTAGGTACTAAGTATCTATTTAATCAGAGAAACACCAAAAAATTCCAAGATTCAACGACTAGCTAGGAACGGTCATTCTCGCCGTTTTGACCGCATTTTGAAACGGGCATAAAAATGCAAAAAAAATCAAAAAATTGGGAAACCTTCGCATTGTCTCATTATACGTGGCCAAGTTCCCAGGAAAAATAATAAACTTGTAATACGGCAATTATTTTAAAAAAGTGTTCTAAGAAACGAGCTATCACGTGTGGAGATCAATGGCTTTCAAGCCAAATGATCAATCTTATGGCCACATTCATGGCATAGTTTGTTCAAATAATCTCATATTGTGCACAAGGTTGCATATTGGAATGGAAACAATGTTTACTAAGGAAGTTTTCTTTTTCTTTGGACAAAAGAACCATTTTCCATTTTTTGAGTGCCCAAAAGGAGGTTTTTTTGTGAAGGACTCCCAAATAATTGTTGCAAAATTGGACCAAATCATTTTTCTAAAATACTAGGCCATATTTAATGCACAATTAACCAAATGGTTGGGTGTAAGAAGTTTTTATCCACCTCTGGTGAAAAAGACAAATTCCCGCCGATTTAGTTGGAAGCGGGTCAAATTTGAACTGTAGTTGCCTCGTAGTTTGCTCTTTATTTTAAAAAAAAATCATTTCTAGGTACATAAGTATCTATTTAATTAGAGAAACACCAAAAAAATTCCAAGATTCAACCACTAGCTAGGAACGGTCATTCCCGCCGTTTTGACCGCATTTTGAAACGGGCATAAAAAATTCAGAAAAATCAAAAAATTGGGAAACCTTCGCATTGTGTCATTATATGTGGCCAAGTTCCCAGGAAAAATAATAAACTTGTAATACGGCAATTATTTTTAAAAAGTGTTCTCAGAAATGAGCTATCATGCGTGAAGATTCATGGCTTTCAAGCCAGATAATCAATCTTATGGCCACATTCTTGGCAAAGTTTGTTCAAATGATCTCATATTATGCACAAGGGTGCATCTTGGAATTCCAAACAATGTTGCCTAAGGGAGTTTTCATTTTCTTTGCACGGAAAATACATTTTCCATTTTCCGAGTGCCCGAAATGAGTTTTTTTTGGTGAAGGACCTACCATATATTTGTTGCCAAATTGGACCAAATCAATTTTCTAAATTACTAGGCCATATTTAATGCACAGTTGACAAAATGGTTGGGTGTCAAAAGTTTTGATCCACCTCTGGTGAAAAAGACAAATTCCCGCCGATTCAGGAGGAAGCGGGTCAAATTTGAACTGCAGCTGCCTCATAGTTTACTATTTATTTTTTCCAAAAATCATTTATAGTTACATAAGTACCTATTTAATCATAAATGCATGGTTTGGTGGCGATATGTCGAGGTTTGGGCGGTGGCCGAGGCCCCCAACTCTAGAGCGCGTAAACTCGCATGCCCGCCGCGTGGTCACCGCGTGACCGTGGTGTTGCCATGTGTTCTGGGCAGCCTAGGCATGTCTAGTGGGTTGGGCACTCCCCATGTAGGTGCTAGGAAGAAAATTACAACATAATATTCTCACGAGGATACCGATCGATGCTCAAACATGAATTAGCAGCCAAGTGTTTGATTAGGGGTACGGGAAATGTACATGGCTAATGGGCGTGAGTTTTGGCTGAGGATGATCGGTTACTAAGAAGACCGTCTTCACAAATTTTCAGCTCAAAAGGAGGAGTCTAGGTGGTACTTGCTTTGCAAACTACCAAACTGGACATAAATACGAATGTTGAAGCTCGGCTCAAAATAATGAATGGATTGCGCTGGCATTTGGTGGAGGATGGTTATTTGGGCATAGGAAAGCACTGTAGAAAATGGATACTATTCGGACATGCCAAAGTGGTACTTCCTTCACAAACTGTTGTTCTGAACAGAATAGGAAAATGAATATTTTTGAATTATTTTTGAACTAGGCAAGGAAGGTTTTTACATATTTGACGAAGGTATGCCCAAAAGAATTTATGTGATTTTTTGGGAATTTTGGGAATGACAGAAATATAGGTTGCTTCACAACCTAGGGCAAAAACTGCCACATGGACATGACACATAGGCAAAACTGATGAGGTGGCGCCTAGTCATAGCAACCCACCACAATTTACAAGGCTATGACCATCTATATTGGTCGTTAACAACTAGAAATAAGGCAGCGGACTAGTGCTGTTTGCTTTATGACCATTTCATGTAAGGAAATTATGACCTTTCTGACCAAAATGGTCGCAATGGTTTAGGGTTTGGAGCCCCCCGAACAGCTTTTGACCAATTGGTCTGAAATGGTCATAGATCTATGACCATTTCTTCCAGGGTCACTGACAGAAGGTCACTAGTTGACATATTTCTTGTAGTGTACTTCCTTACAACTTCCAGTGAGTCACACTATCTTGTACTACAAATTCTGTTTTTATTACTAGCTAGATGTTAATAAGTGTTTAGGGTTTAGGGTTAGTTGATGAGTGTTATGCACATGTCCGCTTAATTTATACATGCAAACGTGCGCATGCAGGTACCACTGGATCTTGGTAGACATTAAAGTTAAAAAAAGAAAAGTTGAAGTACTGGACTCACTGCTTAAAAAACCTAAAGAGTACTCAATCTTGAAGGGGATAGTCAACAGGTAATATCAATCTTTATATATATGTCCTGATATCAACTAATTAATAAGTCATTTATTCATTTTCTTTGCCGGCGGGCCGGCAGGGCTTGGCAAAAGTTCATCAAAGACGCTCCAGGCCCGTTCAGAGAAAATCTGTATTGGTATCGACCCACGATAATTAATTAAGTAGTACTAGCTAGCTAGCTACCATGCAATCTCTTTAATTCTAGTTTCAATAACATTAATTATGATGCTTGATTAATTATTATCTGATTGAACTCTATTCTCGTGCAGGCCATGAAGCAGGAGTTGGGGAATGATTTATGTGCATACTACGTTTGTGAGAACATTCGCATGATAACGTCCAAAAGGAGCACATCTGATAGACAGATATGTGTATGTTTGCCAGAACACTATACACAATTTTTACATCATTATCGATATCTAGTCACACAGGTAATACATGCATATTGATCTCCTTCTTAACAGTTCAATGAGGTGCGGCAAAAGCTTCTACCAATGGATCGCGTACGAGCAATTGCAGAGGAAATAGCGGGATTTTTGCTCGACCAGGTCATAGATCCTACAGGAGAATTCCATTACCCGCTACCGCAATAATGCCTCCATGTAGGAGAAATTGTATATACCTAATTGTATATACATACGTATATGTGTATGTGTGAATATGGTGGTGCGAGACATTCGATGATATATATATAGGAAAATGGTTGTGTACTCCTGGGACTACATACTCCCACTCCTCATATACCACATAGATGAATCTTTTATACCTTTTTATTATTTTTAATATACTTCATTAGTAATTATTAGATACCCCAAAACGAGTTTCATGAAAAAATTCATGTGAGTCTATGTATTTTTAAATATTTACTTATATACTGATATGTTTGTACGTGAAAAGGTATATTACAAAAAAATACGTCGCAGATGATATTTTTTCAACTAAACTCATATTGGGGTATCTTAAAATATTTAATGAAGTATATATTAAGAATAATAAAGAGGTATAATTAATGCGTATATGAGGTATATTGAGGATGGGAGTACATACTCCCAAGAGTACAGAAAAGGAGTCCTATATATATATATTAATTGCAAGAGTACATTCGATAATATATATATATATATATAGAGAGAGAGAGAGAGAAACTCTATTTATAACCTAGGGTGAGGAATAAGTAATTCCTCACCCCAGCCCATCCATCGAGCCATGATTGCACCGCCCCCTCCCCCCTGTCGATGTGAAAAACGGCACGATCCTTTCAACTCATAAAAAATTTAAAAAACCTTGCCCGCTATCCCTTTTTTCCCCTAATTTGGCGATGCGACTGCGAGCGGTTCGAGCAACGCGGCCGGTGGTGCGTGGGGCGGATCTGCGGGTGGTGCTCGTCGTGGCCTTGCATTGACCATGGCCGCTTCCTCCTCTCCGTCGGCCACGACGGCGCTACTCCACCCAGCGGACTCGGAGGACGTCATGGTGAGTAGTGCGACACCAGTTGGAGCGGTGGACCACACCTGTGCATCGCCACCACCTAGAACACGGCGGGGCAGCAGTCGGTGCGGATCCGCTTGCTGCTCTCTGACGTCGTCCACGCCTAGTAGTCCATGGTCGCCACTGCCCACAACTGCCTCACCACCAAGGACGCGCGTCTAATCCGTCGTCAAGATGCAGTATAGTACGCCATTACTTGCGACACCATCAAGAACCATAGGTCTGTCAACGGGCCAACTCGCATACTGTTTACAGTCCCCAGTCCCCACGCCTGTCGATGTGCCTGCTGGTATGGTCGGGTCGCCTTGGTCCTCCAGAAAATTTGATCTTGCTCTGCTTGCCTTGATTGTTGGGGCTACTGATTGTTCATAACTGTGACTAGCGGATCTTGTGGAAGATTCTTGGTGGCAGTTAGGCCTGTAGATGAGGAGTTTCACTGTTGTTTGTCTTGCATTGTACTATGAAGATTTAGAGATGCCAAATGTAGGGTGTCCGCTGTGTAAGCTCTAAGGCTACTGTTACAACTTACAACAATCTTTGGGATACAAACGTCTGTAGTGGTACTTGTTTCTCGTGGTTGTCTTCATAGCTAGCCTCTCCGGATTGGGACAATGGAAGAATTAACCATTGTAGTTGCCTTAATAGTTCAGCTTCAGTTGATTGTAATTTTGATATTCATATAGCATTTTACTAGCAGAACATGTGGCATTGTTTATTTACTTCTGAGTTTTCATCCAATCCCAGCAGACTAAGTTATCTTTGGTGTCCTGGATAAAATTACGAAAACTTGTGCTTGATTCTGTCCTAAATTTTCATGTTACTGGTGTGCCAAGAATTAGCATGCGTACTGCAATTCCACTGTTGTGCAAGTTGTAAAAACGTACCTACTACAATGTAAAAACGTACCTACTACACCATGATCCAACTAAATTAACTTCGTTTTCATGTTTTAACGAATACTAGTGGGTCAGTGACAAGAAAGCTCCAGACTCCTTGAAGTATTTTGGTAGGATACCTGAATAAGATGACATGGTTTTGCAGTCACCGCAGTCCCTATCTGTACATTTACTTCTTGATTGTAATACTGCGATTGGCTATGCGTAATATAAGCTCTCCTTGCACTAAAAAAATTAGGCCTGTTTTGTGCACCTTAATATAACATCGACATTGAGGCGAGCCGCATCCGACAGATTGCAGAAAGAGGTCACTAAAGGCACCTTCTACTCAACGCGGCCCCGAAATCAGCCGCCAACGGGCATGCAGAGAGAAGGTGACTCACCAACCCTAGTGGGGCGAGGCAGAGCATGCAACTCTTCCATGCTATAGAATTGAGGTTTAGTGTAGTAAAAAAAGGTTAATTTGCTTTTGAATCATGCTTTACATTCTGTAGCAACCAATCACTAGCAGTCTTGTGTCAGATGTGTTGCTTGTTGGTTCATGTAGACATGCCAATGAAAGGCTAATAGAAAAATAATAGAAAAACAGTGTTTTGGCATGATTATCTTGCGTAGACTAAAATTAGTGAGTAAAGAAATTTTGATTTTGCTTCAAGATCATTTCCTTGAGTTTGTTCCAGGCATAATGTTTTGTTCCTATTTTAATTGCAATGCGTGACTTCCAGAGGCAACTATTCCATCTGATGTTTCAGTTCATCATCTCTCAAAGGCAGAGAGCAAAGCAGTCAGGCTTCGACTAGATGTGCAACATCTTGAGTACCTTGATTGGTTATCCTACTGATCCAAATCTATTCTGACAAGTAGTAGATGGATGCTTTATAATTTAAAGCGGGGGGAAACCCTTTATCGCCAAATCTATTATGACAAGTAGTACATGTAATAATTAGTTCTACGAGAGTATGCATGTTTAATTTGCTATATTGCCTTCTGTAATACAAGCTGTAATTGGTTGATTAACCATGTTCTGGATGCAGATAATTTTGAGATAGGATAATTTTTTTGGTGTGCATATAGGCTTTATGTGAATAATCTCTGTATCTTCAGTTCTACTATTTGGCTGAGTCCTCTATGATAATTTTGATTTAACTAATTTACCAGTCTTCTCATGAGAGAAGATTTGTATTTGGTTCAGTCAAAAAATCTTACATATATGAGAGATTTATTTACCTTTTAGGTAGCTCATGTACCCTGATAATAGTAGGCTGATATTACAGTGATATTAATACATTGGCAAATTTGAACAGAACACGGTGTCTGGATCTTTGACAGAACAGAGGTTTTGCTGACATGGTGTTTGAGGCTATAATGGCTTATGCTTCGGTACACCCTCCTTAAACACATCAAGGGCTGAGATCTGTCGATACCCCTTCGCTGTCAGGGGCATGATCGTCTTATGTAAAAAATCCCCCCCCGCCCCACCGCGCGTCCACGCCGATACCCCCCGCGCGCCTATGTATACGGGGCTGCCACACGAGCCGAGCCGCATGGCAGCCGTGAGGACGCGAGCCGAGCCGAGCTGTTAGCATCCATGGGCCCACAAAGTCAAATGCAGTCGGTGGGGGCGTACGTGTGGTCGTGGCGCAGTCGTGCAGTTAGCGGCGCACTAATTGCGGCGCTGACTGCTCGCGGCCGATCTCCTGCCGCCAGCCTTCTGGCATGGTAGTCCGTGCCCTCCATTGCCGCGCGTGCGGCGACCGGGCCCCTTCCGCCGCCGGCAGCTGACGCGACCGGTCGGCTGCCGCCGCTGCGGCGACCGCCCGCCCGCCTTCAGATGCCACCAGCGCTTCGATTGCCGCGCGTGCCGTCCCCGCGCCTTCCCACGCCACCGATGCCTCGCCTGCCGCGTCGCGCCGCCTTCCCACGCCAGTGATGCCTCGGCTGCCGCGTCGCGCCTTCACACGCCGCCGCTGCCTCGCTTTCACACGCCACCGCTGCCGCGCGTGCCGCCAACCGCCCGCCTCTCCCTCGGGGCGCGCGCCACCGACGGCTCGGCCGCCCACCACCCCTCCCCCCGCCGTCTATAAAAGGCAGCACCAGCCCTGAGCAGGCCATGCCATCTCCCTCGCCCCGCCCATCTCTCTTCCTCTCCTCGCCCGCCCATCTCCCTCTCCTCGCCGGCGATGTCTTCTAGTGACTCCGACGAGGGCGCGTGGCTGACCGGCATTTGGCCGCTGAGCCTCACCGTCGGCGAGACGGAGGATCTGGCTCGGTACGGCCTGATGGTGCCGCCGGCAGCCAAAGTGTCACGGCCGTGGCGTTTCGGGGCGGACAGCATCCCCACCATGGGCCCGCCACCGACGAGGCAGCAGCTCCGCGCGTTCCCTGGCGGCCGCTACAACCGCTGGGCCCGGCGCAGGTTCTGGCGGGGGAAGAACTTCGACGTCGTCCTCGGCGCGTTCAGGGAAGCGGCGGCCGGCGGCGCCGTCGGAGACATTACCGGCGAGGCCGGCTCTTCCCGTGGTCGACGTCGCCACGTCCCACCTCCAGCCGCCCCCACTGCCCCGGCACAGCAGGCGCCCCCTGACCCGGCGCTGGTCGAGATCCCGCCGGCGCAGGCCGCCCTCGCGCAAGACGGAGACCCTGACGACACGCCGGGGCTACTTGCGGTGCTGGCCCAGTCGGCAGAGGAGGCGGCGGCGGCCACTCGTGAGGAACGAGAGCGGCTGGCGGCCATAGCGGCGGTGCAGGAGCAGCAGGCGCGGGAGGACAACTGGTGGGATTTCAGCGACGACGACGGCGGCGACGGCGGCGAAGGAGGGGCCGGCGGTATGGCGTCGGTCGTCGACCTCACCGGCGCCAGCGACGAGGAGTAGTCTACTTTTAGGGTTTTTATTCAAATTTCGGTCTAAGTTATGTAAGAGCAGTGCTCGTTTATGTTTAGTGCTATGTAAGGTAGTTTGAATTATGAATGAACTCGAAATGGCTTATCTGAAAAAAAACCGTATGTTTAATTTGATGTTAATCATGCAACTTCAAAAAATAAACGGAAACATGCATTTCAACGTTACGAGGAAAATCAATGCTCGGTTACGCATGCATGAGGCTTTCACTCATACTCGAACGGTCTCTGGAGAACTTATCATGCATGCACACCAAAAATATATTGCGTCACGTCTGGGGTGTGGTATGTGGTGTTATCACCAAAAAATTATAAGAAAATTGTATAAAAAGAAAAAAAACAATGATAAAAAAATTGCCTCCTGTGCTTGCAGGCCACAACTGCGCGTAATCGGTCCGGCCCGATCAAGCCGCGGCTACGGCTTGCAGCACAGTCAATCAGGGCAGTGGCGGGTCGGGGCGGGAGTCAGAGGAGTTCAAATGGGAGGTGGGAGGTAGGTATATAAGGCGGTCGCGGCGTCGTTCGGCGGGCGAGGTGGGACTAAACTTTAGTACTCACCCCCGCCGACCCTGCCCCCGCACCGCGCGTAGACTCAATGGGCCGGCCCACGCGCGCCGTCGCGCACTGTCACTGATTACGTGCAGTTGCGGCCTGCAACCACGGTTGGGCTGTTTTTTTTGCATCACTATTTTTTTATTCTTTTATGAGTCACGGCGCGGGGGGAGGTGGGAGGGGCGCTTTTTTAGTCCCACCTCGCTCGCCGAGGGACGCCACGACCGACTTAGGGCCCCACGCAAAAGTTGAACGAATTCCGACACCATACGCACGTTGCGTCACGCCCGGCCAGTGTTTTCGGTGCGTTTCACGAAGAAAACCATAGGAAATTCATACGGTACCGAAGAAAACCATAGTTCATTTCAAGGATGTCGGAAAAAAAACTTCTTTCGGACGGGTCCTTCAGTCCTACCCGAACGGTCTCCGGAGAAGGAGGTCAATTTTTCGACATATTCGGAATGACCTCAACTTTTGCAAGTGAGTTGGTACGGTCACCCTAACATTCAATCCAAGAATTGAACGTATTTGAACACCAAAAACATGTTGTGTCACGTCCGGGGTGTGCTGTGTGCTGTTTTCACCGAAAAAATTATAGAAAATTCGTAAAGCGATAAAAAAGATACAAAACTTGGCATGCATCCTAGTGATGATGGAGGAACACTATAAAAAAATTTGAGTTCATTTCAAGGATTTGGAAACGATCGTTAATAAAAAACAGTAGTTAATACACAATTTATTTCGTATTGATATTATACATATGATGGTAGATATTAGTAATGTAATTTGGGTTCATTTGAAGGATGTCAAAAAAATATTGTAGATAGCACTCATGAAATTTGCATAGTCTGGCAAATAATAAAGAATAAGACAGATAGTAATGATATGATTTGAGTTTAAACTGCTAGCAGTACACGGCCGCACTGCCCGGACAGTGTAATGAGCTTACACTGACGGGGTAGTGCGGCAGTGCCGCCGCTAGCAGTGCAAAGTCAAACCAAATTATTACTAACTATCTCATATAGCAATGTGCATGAACGCGGGTATATAAGCCGGTCGTGGCGTCCCTCGGCGCGCGAGGTGGGACTAAAAAGCGCCCCTTCCACCTCCCCCCGCGCCGTGACTCATAGAAGGCAAAAAAATTGTGAAGCAAACAAAAGCCCACCTGTGATTGCATGCCGCAACTGCGCTTAATTGGTCCGGCCCGATCAAGCCGGGTGGCGAAAGGGCCGGCCTTTCGGCCCAGCTACGGCCTACAGCACAGGCCAACGGGGCAGTGGCGGACGGGGTGGGAACGAGAGGAGTTCGAAACCGTCGTGGGAGGTTGGTATATAAGTCGGTCGCGGTGTCGTTCGGCGGGCGAGGTGGGACTAAACTTTAGTCATCACCCCCGCCGACCCTCCCCCCGCACCGCGCGCACACTCAATGGGCCGGCCCACGCGCGCCGTCGCGCACAGTCACTGGGCCGTCCAACGCGCGGTGTCATTGTTTTTTTATGTGTTTATTGTTTTAAAAATAATAGTAAATTTTTAAATAAATGTTGTATTGTATAAATAATAATGAAAAGTCCTACGTATTGTATAAATGTTCAATAATTTATGTAATGTTCATTATTTTTTTATGTGTTTTGCATTAATGGCTAAAGTAGTTTTCATAATAGTAAAGAGGTTTTTGTTATAATTTAGAAGTAATACTAATTTGGAAAATACCCTTTTTTAAAAACAGTACTTGATTTAGAATTTATTTAGTAGTTATGTTAAAAACAATACTTAAAATATAATTTATTATGTAATTATATTAAAAACACTATTTAATATAGAATTAAATTCACAGAAAAAATCATAAAAAATTCATATCCGATCAGTGCCGGTTGCATTGGTGGTACGAGGTGGCATGCACGAAACGTCACCAAATTTTGGGAGGCAGTACGAGGTTGCATTGGTTGGGTTTCGTAGTAATTTCAAACAATTTCCTACGCACACGCAAGATCATGTGATGCATAGCAACGAGAGGGGAGAGTGTTGTCTACGTACCCACGCAGACCGACTGCGGAAGCGTTGACGCAACGTAGAGGAAGTAGTCGTACGTCTTCACGATCCAACCGATCAAGCACCGAAACTACGGCACCTCCGAGTTCGAGCACACGTTCAGCTCGATGACGATCCCCGGACTCCGATCCAGCAAAGTGTCGGGGAAGAGTTCCGTCAGCACGACGGCGTGGTGACGATCTTGATGTACTACAGCAGCAGGGCTTTGCCTAAACTCCGCTACAGTATTATCGAGGACTATGGTGGCTGGGGGCACCGCACACGGCTAAGGAATAGATCACGTGGATTGACTTGTGTGTTCTAGGGTGCCTCTACCTCAGTATATAAAGGACCAAAGGGGGGAGGCTGGCCGGCCACAAGGGGCGCGCCAGGAGAGTCCTACTCCCTCCGGGAGTAGGATTCCCCCCCCCCCAATCCTAGTTGGAATAGGATTCCTTGAGGGGGGAAAGAGAGAGAGGGGGCCGGCCACCTCTCCTAGTCCTAATAGGACTAGGGGAAGGGGGGAGGCGCACAGCCACCTTGGGCTGCCCCTTTCTCCTTTCCACTAAAGCCCACTAAGGCCCATCTAGCTCCCGGGGGGTTCCGGTAACCTCCCGGTACTTCGGTAAAATCCCGATTTCACCCGGAACACTTCCGATATCCAAACATAGGCTTCCAATATATCAATCTTTACGTCTCGACCATTTTGAGACTCCTCGCCATGTCTGTGATCACATCCGGGACTCCTAACAACCTTCAGTACATCAAAATGCATAAACTCATAATATAACTGTCATCGTAACCTTAAGCGTGCGGACCCTACGGGTTCAAGAACAATGTAGACATGACCGAGACACGTCTCCGGTCAATAACCAATAGCGGGACCTGGATGCCCATATTGGCTCCTACATATTCTACGAAGATCTTTATCGGTCAGACCGCATAACAACATACGTTGTTCCCTTTGTCATCGGTATGTTACTTGCCCGAGATTCGATCGTCGGTATCCCATACCTAGTTCAATCTCGTTACCGACAAGTCTCTTTACTCGTTTCGTAATACATCATCCCGCAACTAACTCATTAGTTGCAATGCTTGCAAGGCTTATGTGATGTGCATTACCGAGAGGGCCCAGAGATACCTCTCCGACAATCGGAGTGACAAATCCTAATCTCGAAATACGCCAACCCAACATGTACCTTTGGAGACACCTGTAGTACTCCTTTATAATCACCCAGTTACGTTGTGACGTTTGGTAGTACCCAAAGTGTTCCTCCAGTAAACAGGAGTTGCATAATCTCATAGTTATAGGAACATGTATAAGTCATGAAGAAAGCAATAGCAACATACTAAACGATCGGGTGCTAAGCTAATGGAATGGGTCATGTCAATCAGATCATTCAACTAATGATGTGACCTCGTTAATCAAATAACAACACGTTGTTCATGGTTAGGAAACATAACCATCTTTGATTAACGAGCTAGTCAAGTAGAGGCATACTAGTGACACTAAGTTTGTCTATGTATTCACACATGTATTATGTTTCCGGTTAATACAATTCTAGCATGAATAATAAACATTTATCATGATATAAGGAAATAAATAATAACTTTATTATTGCCTCTAGGGCATATTTCCTTCAGTCTCCCACTTGCACTAGAGTCAATAATCTAGATTACACTGTAATGATTCTAACACCCATGGAGCCTTGGTGCTGATCATGTTTTGCTCGTGGAAGAGGCTTAGTCAACGGGTCTGCAACATTCAGATCCATATGTATCTTGCAAATTTCTATGTCTCCCACCTGGACTAGATCCCGGATGGAGTTGAAGCGTCTCTTGATGTGCTTGGTCCTTTTGTGAAATCTGGATTCCTTTGATAAGGCAATTGCACCAGTATTGTCACAAAAGATTTTCATTGGACCCGATGCACTAGGTATGACACCTAGATCGGATATGAACTCCTTCATCCAGACTCCTTCGTTCGCTGCTTCCGAAGCAGCTATGTATTCCGCTTCACATGTAGATCCCGCTACGACGCTTTGTTTAGAACTGCACCAACTGACAGCTCCACCGTTTAATGTAAACACGTATCCGGTTTGCGATTTAGAATCGTCCGGATCAGTGTCAAAGCTTGCATCAACGTAACCATTTACGACGAGCTCTTTGTCACCTCCATATACGAGAAACATATCCTTAGTCCTTTTCAGGTATTTCAGGATGTTCTTGACCGCTGTCCAGTGATCCACTGCTGGATTACTTTGGTACCTCCCTGCTAGACTTATAGCAAGGCACACATCAGGTCTGGTACACAGCATTGCATACATGATAGATCCTATCGCTGATGCATAGGGAACATCTTTCATATTCTCTCTATCTTCTGCAGTGGTCGGGCATTGAGTCTTACTCAATTTCACACCTTGTAACACAGGCAAGAACCCTTTCTTTGCTTGATCCATTTTGAACTTCTTCAAAACTTTGTCAAGGTATGTGCTTTGTGAAAGTCCAATTAAGCGTCTTGACCTATCTCTATAGATCTTAATGCCTAATATGTAAGCAGCTTCACCGAGGTCTTTCATTGAAAAACTCTTATTCAAGTATCAATTTATGCTATCCAAAAATTCTATATCATTTCTAATTAGTAATATGTCATCCACATATAATATCAGAAATGCTACAGAGCTCCCACTCACTTTCTTGTAAATACAGGCTTCTCCGAAAGTCTGTATAAAACCAAATGCTTTGATCACACTATCAAAGCGTTTATTCCAACTCCGAGAGGCTTGCACCAGTCCATAAATGGATCGCTGGAGCTTGCACACTTTGTTAGCTCCCTTTGGATCGACAAAACCTTCCGGTTGCATCATATAAAACTCTTCTTCCAGAAATCCATTCAGGAATGCAGTTTTGACATCCATCTGCCAAATTTCATAATCATAAAATGCGGCAATCGCTAACATGATTCGGACAGACTTAAGCATCGCTACAGGTGAGAAAGTCTCATCGTTGTCAACCCCTTGAACTTGTTGAAAACCTTTCGTGACAAGTCGAGCTTTGTAGACAGTAACATTACCATCAGCGTCAGTCTTCTTCTTGAAGATCCATTTATTCTCAATTGCTTGCCGATCATCGGGCAAGTCAACCAAAGTCCATACTTTGTTCTCATACATGGATCCCATCTCAGATTTCATGGCTTCAAGCCACTTTGCGGAATCTGGGCTTACCATCGCTTCTTCATAGTTCGTAGGTTCATCATGATCTAGTAGCATGACTTCCAGAACAGGATTACCGTACCACTCTGGTGCGGATCTTACTCTGGTTGATCTACGAGGTTCAGTAGTATCTTGATCTGAAGTTTCATGATCATTATCATTAGCTTCCTCACTAACTGGTGTAGGTGTCACTGAAACAGTTTTCTGTGATGTACTACTTTCCAGTAAGGGAGCAGGTACAGTTACCTCGTCAAGTTCTACTTTCCTCCCACTCACTTCTTTCGAGAGAAACTCCTTCTCTAGAAAGGATCCACTCTTAGCAACGAATGTCTTGCCTTCGGATCTGTGATAGAAGGTGTACCCAACAGTCTCCTTTGGGTATCCTATGAAGACACATTTCTCCGATTTGGGTTCGAGCTTATCAGGTTGAAGCTTTTTCACATAAGCATCGCAACCCCAAATTTTAAGAAACGACAACTTTGGTTTCTTGCCAAACCATAGTTCATAAGGTGTCGTCTCAACGGATTTTGATGGTGCCCTATTTAACGTGAATGCGGCCGTCTCTAAAGCATAACCCCAAAACGATAGCGGTAAATCTGTAAGAGACATCATAGATCGCACCATATCTAGTAAAGTATGATTACGACATTCGGACACACCATTACGCTGTGGTGTTCCGGGTGGCGTGAGTTGCGAAACTATTCCATAGTTTTTCAAATGTACACCAAACTCGTAACTCAAATATTCTCCTCCACGATCAGATCGTAGAAACTTTATTTTCTTGTTACGATGATTTTCAACTTCACTCTGAAATTCTTTGAACTTTTCAAATGTTTCAGACTTATGTTTCATTAAGTAGATATACCCATATCTGCTTAAATCATCTGTGAAGGTGAGAAAATAACGATATCCGCCACGAGCCTCAATATTCATCGGACCACATACATCGGTATGTATGATTTCCAACAAATCTGTTGCTCTCTCCATAGTACCGGAGAACGGTGTTTTAGTCATCTTGCCCATGAGGCACGGTTCGCAAGTACCAAGTGATTCATAATCAAGTGGTTCCAAAAGTCCATCAGTATGGAGTTTCTTCATGCGCTTTACACCGATATGACCTAAACGACAGTGCCACAAATAAGTTGCACTTTCATTATCAACTCTGTATCTTTTGGCTTCAACATTATGAATATGTGTATCACTACTATCGAGATTCATCAAAAATAGACCACTCTTCAAAGGTGCATGACCATAAAATATATTACTCATATAAATAGAACAACCATTATTCTCTGATTTAAATGAATAACCGTCTCGCATCAAACAAGATCCAGATATAATGTTCATGCTCAACGCTGGCACCAAATAACAATTATTTAGGTCAAATATTAATCCCGAAGGTAGATGTACAGGTAGCGTGCCGACCGCGATCACATCGACTTTGGAACCGTTTCCCACACGCATCGTCACCTCGTCCTTTGCCAGTGCCCGCTTATTCCGTAGTCCCTGTTTCGAGTTGCAAATATTAGCAACAGAACCAGTATCAAATACCCAGGTGCTACTGCGAGCTCTAGTAAGGTACACATCAATAACATGTATATCACATATACCTTTGTTCACCTTGCCATCCTTCTTATCCGCCAAATACTTGGGGCAGTTCCGCTTCTAGTGACCAGTCTGCTTGCAGTAGAAGCACTCAGTTTCAGGCTTAGGTCCAGACTTGGGTTTCTTCTCCTGAGCAGCAACTTTCTTGCTGTTCTTCTTGAAGTTCCCCTTCTTCTTCCCTTTGCCCTTTTTCTTGAAACTAGTGGTCTTGTTAACCATCAACACTTGATGCTCTTTCTTGATTTCTACCTCCGCAGCTTTCAGCATTGCGAAGAGCTCGGGAATAGTTTTGTTCATCCCTTGCATATTATAGTTCATCACGAAGCTCTTGTAGCTTGGTGGCAGTGATTGGAGAATTCTGTCAATGACGCAATCATCCGGAAGATTAACTCCCAATTGAATCAAGTGATTATTGTACCCAGACATTTTGAGTATATGCTCACTGACAGAACTGTTCTCCTCCATCTTGCAGCTATAGAACTTATTGGAGACTTCATATCTCTCAATCCGGGCATTTGCTTGAAATATTAACTTCAACTCCTGGAACATCTCATATGCTCCATGACGTTCAAAACGTCGTTGAAGTCCCGATTCTAAGCCGTAAAGCATGGCACACTGAACTATCGAGTAGTCATCAGCTTTGCTCTGCCAGATGTTCATAACATCTGGTGTTGCTCCAGCAGCAGGCCTGGCACCTAGCGCTGCTTCCGGGACGTAATTCTTCTGAGCAGCAATGAGGATAATCCTCAAGTTACGGACCCAGTCTGTATAATTGCTACCATCATCTTTCAACTTTGCTTTCTCAAGGAACGCATTAAAATTCAACGGAACAACAGCACGAGCCATCTATCTACAATCAACATAAACAAGCAAGATACTATCAGGTACTAAGTTCATGATAAGTTTAAGTTCAATTAATCAAATTACTTAAGAACTCCCACTTAGATAGACATCCCTCTAATCTTCTAAGTGATTACGTGATCCAAATCAACTAAACCATAACCGATCATCACGTGAGATGGAGTAGTTTTCAATGGTGAACATCGTTATGTTGATCATATCTACTATATGATTCACGCTCGACCTTTCGTTCTCCGTGTTCCGAGGCCATATCTGCATATTCTAGGCTCGTCAAGTTTAACCTGAGTATTCTGCGTGTGCAAAACTGGCTTGCACCCGTTGTAGATGGACGTAGAGCTTATCACACCCGATCATCACGTGGTGTCTGGGCACGACGAACTTTGGCAACGGTGCATACTCAGGGAGAACACTTCTTGATAATTTAGTGAGAGATCATCTTATAATGCTACCGTCAATCAAAGCAAGATAAGATGCACAAAAAGATAAACATCACATGCAATCAATATAAGTGATATGATATGGCCATCATCATCTTGTGCTTGTGATCTCCATCTCCGAAGCACCGTCATGATCACCATCGTCACCGTCGCGACACCTTGATCTCCATCGCAGCATCGTTGTCGTCTCGCCAATCTTATGCTTCCACGACTATCACTACCGTTTAGTAATAAAGTAAAGCATTACATCGCGATTGCATTGCATACAATAAAGCGACAACCATATGGCTCCTGCCAGTTGCCGATAACTCGGTTACAAAACATGATCATCTCATACAATAAAATTCAGCATCATGCCTTGACCATATCACATCACAACATGCCCTGCAAAAACAAGTTAGACATCCTCTACTTTGTTGTTGCAAGTTTTACATGGCTGCTACGGGCTTAAGCAAGAACCAATCTCACCAACGCATCAAAACCACAACGATAGTTTGTCAAATAGACTCTGTTTTAACATTCGCAAGGACCGGGCGTAGCCACACTTGGTTCAACTAAAGTTGGAGAGACAGTCGCCCGCAAGCCACCTGTGTGCAAAGCACGTCGGGGGAACCGGTCTCGCGTAAGCGTACGCGTAATGTTGGTCCGGGTCGTCTCGTCAAACAATGCCGCCGAACCAAAGTATGACATGCTGGTAGGCAGTATGACTTATATCGCCCACAACTCACTTGTGTTCTACTCGTGCATATAACATCAACATAAATAACCTAGGCTCGGATGCCAATGTTGGGTTTCGTAGTAATTTCAAAAAATTTCCTACGCACACGCAAGATCATGTGATGCATAGCAACGAGAGGGGAGAGTGTTGTCTACGTACCCACGCAGACCGACTGCGGAAGCGTTGACGCAACGTAGAGGAAGTAGTCATACGTCTTCACGATCCAACCGATCAAGCACCGAAACTACAGCACCTCCGAGTTCGAGCACACGTTCAGCTCGATGACGATCCCCGGACTCCGATCCAGCAAAGTGTCGGGGAAGAGTTCCGTCAGCACGACGGCAAGGTGACGATCTTGATGTACTACAGCAGCAGGGCTTCGCCTAAACTCCGCTACAGTATTATCGAGGACTATGGTGGCTGGGGGCACCGCACACGCCTAAGGAATAGATCACGTGGATCAACTTGTGTGTTCTAGGGTGCCTCTACCTCAGTATATAAAGGACCAAAGGGGGGAGGCTGGCCGGCCACAAGGGGCGTGCCAGGAGAGTCCTACTCCCTCCGGGAGTAGGATTCCCCCCCCCCCCAATCCTAGTTGGAATAGGATTCCCTGAGGGGGGAAAGAGAGAGAGGGGGCCGGCCACCTCTCCTAGTCCTAATAGGACTAGGGGAAGGGGGGAGGCGCACAGCCACCTTGGGCTGCCCCTTTCTCCTTTCCACTAAGGCCCATCTAGCTCCCGGGGGGTTCCGGTAACCTCCCGGTACTCCGGTAAAATCCCGATTTCACCCGGAACACTTCCGATATCCAAACATAGGCTTCCAATATATCAATATTTACGTCTCGACCATTTCGAGACTCCTCGTCATGTCCGTGATCACATCCGGGACTCCGAACAACCTTCGGTACATCAAAATGCATAAACTCATAATATAACGGTCATCGTAACCTTAAGCGTGCGGACCCTACGGGTTCGAGAACAATGTAGACATGACCGAGACACGTCTCCGGTCAATAACCAATAGCGGGACCTGGATGCCCATATTGGCTCCCACATATTCTACGAAGATCTTTATCGGTCAGACCGCATAACAACATACGTTGTTCCCTTTGTCATCGGTATGTTACTTGCCCGAGATTCGATCGTCGGTATCCCATACCTAGTTCAATCTCGTTACCGGCAAGTCTCTTTACTCGTTTCGTAATACATGATCCCGCAACTAACTCATTAGTTGCAATGCTTGCAAGGCTTATGTGATGTGCATTACCGAGAGGGCCCAGAGATACCTCTCCGACAATCGGAGTGACAAATCCTAATCTCGAAATACGCCAACCCAACATGTACCTTTGGAGACACCTGTAGTACTCCTTTATAATCACCCAGTTACGTTGTGACGTTTGGTAGTACCCAAAGTGTACCTCCGGTAAACGGGAGTTGCATAATCTGATAGTTATAGGAACATGTATAAGTCATGAAGAAAGCAATAGCAACATACTAAACGATCGGGTGCTAAGCTAATGGAATGGGTCATGTCAATCAGATCATTCAACTAATGATGTGACCTCGTTAATCAAATAACAACACTTTGTTCATGGTTAGGAAACATAACCATCTTTGATTAACGAGCTAGTCAAGTAGAGGCATACTAGTGACACTAAGTTTGTCTATGTATTCACACATGTATTATGTTTCCGGTTAATACAATTCTAGCATGAATAATAAACATTTATCATGATATAAGGAAATAAATAATAACTTTATTATTGCCTCTAGGGCATATTTCCTTCACTTAGGGCCCCACGCAAGATTTGAACGACGTCGGACACCAAACGCACGTTGCGTCACGCCCGGTCAGTGTTTTCGATGCATTTTACGGTGAAAACCATAGGTAATTCATACGGTGCCGGAAAATTATGAAAACTTGCACGCATGATGGACCTGTCGATGAGTGCGTGTGCAAAAAGTTTGGGGTCCACCGGCTGAGTCCGAAAAGAGAACGCAGTACAGGGCTGACATCGTTCATATCCGATCAGTGCCGGTTGGATTGGTGGTACGAGGTGGCATGCACGAACACGTCACCAAATTTTGGGAGGCAGTGGGCATGCCCATCTTAGGGCCCCACGCAAGATTTGAACGACGTCGGACACCAAACGCACGTTGCGTCATGCCCGGTCAGTGTTTTCGGTGCGTTTCACGGAGAAAACCATAGGAAATTCATACGGTGTCGGAAAATTATGAAAACTTGCACGCATGATGGACCTGTCGATGAGTGCGTGTGCAAAAAGTTTGGGGTCCACCGGCTGAGTCCGAAAAGAGAACGCAGTACGGGGCTGACATCGTTCATATCCGATCAGTGCCGGTTGGATTGGTGGTACGAGGTGGCATGGACGAAACGTGGGCCAGCCGGCGGTAGTTTTACGGGACGGGCCAAGTGGCCCACTATGTCGTGACCACGTCTATGACGCCGTACGTGCGTGCATGGCATGGAAACGAAGCCGCCATTACCTCGCCCCAGGACCGCCTAGCCCCGCCGCCTCCACGCACCTCCTCACCCGTCCCCGATCCGACGGTCGCATTACGTGGCCATCCAAACTCCCTTCCGTCATCTGCGCGCGCGATTTGGATCTCAGGCCCGACCGTGCCGTCTCGGCAAATTCGCCGGCACCCTATACCCTAGGACGGGCCGTCGGCCAGCGCGCTTGTGTGGGCAGAGGGCGCACGGCTACCAGGACTAACCCACACCGGGTGGGGTTTGGCAACGGTGGCTGCCGGTGCTCGACGAGACGCCGAAAGGTATGGTATTGAACCGTACGTAATCTTTTTTGAATCTCGTAACTAGTTAGCGAACTGGCATCTTATTTAGAATGCAAGAATTAGGAGATGTGTACTGCTCGGTTGAGAAGTGGTGCGAATTGGTGGGAAAATTCACAGCCAGACAGCGGATGATGCTACGTGGCACAAAATTGGACTGTATGTTGAGAATTCCTTCCGTGAAAATGAGGAAAAATTTATTGGAATTTATGATTACAACGTATGACAGTACTAGAAAGCGATTTATTATTCGGCCAAATACTGAAGGCCTCAGTGTGCTTAATGAAGATGTTTACGACATATTTGGGCTACGTAACGAGGGTGATGATGTCAGTAGCATGATAGCAATAGTACAACTAGATGCCAAAAAAATTGTTCCGAATCGGTTTGTAGACAAAAGAACAGGCCTAATCCTCATCGATGAGTTGATAAAAAATATTGTTGATACTCAGTCATATGATGATGATTTTGTGAGAAGGGCCATACTGGTTCTTATGGGTACAGTCTTAGCACCACAATCCACCAAGTTTGTTCCTTATCGTTATTACAAAATGGTGGAGGACGTGAACGCTATCAAGTCATACAATTGGAACAATTTCACGTTGGAGGTGTGCATGGATGCTATTAAAAAATCGGTCGAAGATCTTGAAAAATTCAAGTGGCCTATCGGGAACTTGGCTCTTCTTCAGGTACAAGTCATTTCAGAATAGTTGTATGTATATATAATTTTATGTGATATATGTGTCTGACTAGTTGTGTTTACTATCATGTAGTATATATACTGGGAAAAAGTTGAGCCAATTGGTGTGGATACATTTGATCCTTTGTCTCGTGAATACCCACTAATGGTTAACTGGCCAGAAACGGAAGGGAAAAAGAGAGACGACTATGACAACATGCACGGGCGTGGCACCGGCAATGTAAGTCAATGAGTATAGTCCTTATTGGTTGCACATAGTAATTAACTATAGTTGTTATTTTTTTTTATTTTTTTTGTTGTACAGCTTGAAAACTGCAATAGCGAAGAGTACAGACGTGCTAAGATAGCACGTGAAGGGACTATCCCAGATGAAGAAACGAAGAAACCTAAACGGAAAGGTGGTGGCAGGAGTAGAAAGTCAAGCACGTCAGGGGTTTCATCGAACACGACTAACAGTATGGACCGTGTGATGACATACATAAAGCCGCTTCACAAGGAGGTTCTCAATATACCCGAAAGATGTGCACAGGTAATATAAAATTTATATTAAACATGTTTTAGTTGTTCAAGTACTTATTGTGTTTCATTTGTGTTTGTAGATGGTAATGGAAAGGTTGAACACGGAAGGTGTGCTGTACAAACCCAATAAGAGGGACACCAATGACGAATTTGATAATGTAGGTTAAGAAGTTGGGATGGAGAATGGCAAGTACAAGTCATCAAAATATTGGCCAGATATTGATTCACCTACCGATGTGGAGCTAGTAACATCTTTCACGGGTTTCAATGATTCCTACGTGCCCGTTGATGACACGGGTGCTCCGGCGACGACACCGGGTAAAGGTGACGCTACTGATCCTTTCATTATAGAGGATAACGGAAAGTCTCCATGTTCGTCATCAACTGTACGTACAAAAGACTTTTCGTATATGTCCCGAACCCCGCAGAATGCTGATATTTCTGGTGAGTCTATGGGTGGTTTGTCACCAACAAAGTCTAAAGACATGTCTGAGAGTTTCCCGGCAAAGAGCAACATAGGTAATGGTGAAGGCAGCGAGGACAATGAAGGTAAACACAAACGAAATCCGTCGAAATATTGTCTATCCCCGTACGACCTTCTCATTACCCGGAACAAACGTGTTAAAAAAAGTAAGTCAAGTACTACTTTATAATTCGTTCACGCGTTATGTAAATTTTTTATTATTTTTAACGAATGTAGCTGCATTGTTTTAGATCTGTTTGCATCGTCACCACATTCAATTCTGGCAAGTTCCCTTAATATGACTCCGGATCACATAGAGGCAGCAAGAGTTTTTGTTGAGACTCTCGCATCGACAAAGAAGCATGCACCGAACCGTGGTCGATATGCCACCACCAGATGGGGACATATGCACGCCAGCTATGCTTCACGATGTCCTGACTTTTAAATGGTTGAATGGCGCTGTAAGTATGAGTTTGGTTTTAACAAAACTCTCATTTATACTTCACAATTTGACCTCATTTTTTGTTTATGTATGCAGATAATCAATGCATATTGTAAACACTTACAACACCGTGATTTCTCTGATCGTTTCATATCAACAACGTGGTTCCCCAAATTTATGTTGGGTAGGGCTAGGGGAAAGACCAAGTCAATTAATGATTTGGATTCTGAACATGTTACAAAGAAAGCAAAAGTCCTCGCAAGAGTAATGGATGAGTATTTCAGACGGGACAAGGTATTCCTTTCATATTTATTTGTTTTTGTTAGTCATTATTATTTAATTGCACTAACATCATTTGCTTACTATATAGGCGTATTTTCCTATGCACGTTAATGACAATCATTGGATAACCATAGTGATGCACACCGTCAAGGAGGAGTTTCAAGTTCTTGACTCAAATTCTAAAGGCGCAATAAGCAAAAGAATTCGCAATATGATTGCCACCCTGGTACACTATAATTGTCACACTCCCATTCAGAACATTATTGAGTCATACATTAAATTCTGGTTTGTTAATTTGTTTCAGAGAGCTGAAATTTCTAAAGCTATTATGGAGACCAACTCTATTCTTGAATCAAAAAAATTTCCAGATGTCTCATCGTGGCCAATTAATGAGTATAAAATGCCGAGACAACATGATGGGTAAGTTAAATGAATACAAGAAAGTGCATGCTATATCCTAAGCTGATCACACACATGTTTATTGCAGAGTGTCTTGTGGACTTTTTGTGATGTGGTGCACAAAATACTGGGACGGAGATCGCTGGACACATGAATTTGACCAGCAAGAGATTAATGAGTCAAGGCCGCGTATTGTCGCAGAAATCATTTTTTCTGAGGTCGACAGATTAGAGAAAGTGAAGATGAAAATTGTTAAAATCATGGAGAAGGAGTAGGTATTAGCATTGGTAGGGTTTTAGTCCCGTAGAAGGTTTCCCTACCGTTGTTGGATACTGTGATCGATTGTAATGCGACATGGCACTAGGATAGTTTTCGACAATTTTTCATGTTTTATTTATTGCTTTCGTGAGACACTAAAAATTTAAATGCGTGTGGGCAAGTAATATTTTTTCTGTCCTAAAATGTATCAGTTTGCCTCTGCGATATTACATGTACTGTTGTTGTTGTTCCTACTCGCGGCGGTCATTTTTTTATTAAAAAATATGCCCGCTGTCCTGAGTTGGTGCGATGTGGATAAAAGCTGCACAATTTCTCACGTCGATTCTGGTGGCAGCGGCGTCGATCGGTCCGACGAATATTCCAGCCCGTGCGGTGGCCGACAGCCAAGCCAGTGGCGGGCCCGCGCAGTGCAGGTAGTGCGGGCTGGCGCCATTCGTCCTGCGCCACGGGGCGGGTCTGCTGGCCCAGCAGCCGGCCAACCGACCAGCCGCGCGCCGGGTGGCACACGTCTCGTCCCGGCCCAGCCAGCAGCACACATGCAACGATCCCGAGGGGGAATATGGCGATCTGTCGACCCATAAAGGACGCGCGTCGGGCGCGTGGGCCGATCCTCTTCGTGTGCGGATACGGACGCTGGCGCTTTGTGCCGAGTAGGTTTAGTCCCACCTCGCCCGCGGAGAGACGCGCCGACCGGCTTACATACCCGCCTCTTCGCCTTCTCACAAGCTCGCTACAGAACATGATGCCCTGCTGTGCGCCGTGGCCTCCCCGCTCAGCGGCCGAAAGGCCTCGCCAGAAGGCGTAGTAGTTTACCGTCCGTGCGCGCGCGCCCGGCCACGGCTGGGGCTTTTTTTTACAAAACAATTGTCACATACATTACAGTTTAAAGATCTTCATAAGTTTACTATGTCATTACAGCAATAACACATTCATACAAATATAATATGTTTCACACATAATAATATAAATCGCATGTCTCATAACATTGAACAAGGTGGCATAAACATCAACTCAAAGTGCCATGTCTATTATTCTTAAACAAATAAACTGAAAGTGCTAACGACTTTCATCAAACAAGGTGGTTTAAAGAATAAACTCAAAGTGCCATGTCTCTTATTCTTAAACAAATAAATTGAAATTGCCAGTGCCTTCAACTGATTATGAGTACTTCATCTTTATGCCCGGTTCCTACATAACAAATTGTAAACAAATAATCAGACAATTGTGAAGACAAAACCAAAAAATAGTTGAAAAAATGAAAAACTTACTTTTCATTCTCAGGGCACGTTTGCCGTCTATGGCCCTCTTTCTTACAAATGCCACAAAGAGGACCGGGTTTTTTCTCAGAAAATGATTTTGGTCTTCCATTCTTTGTAACATTTGGATCTTTCTTTGCCCGCCCTGTTCTGCTCTGTTTAGGGGCGCCCTTCGTGGAAACTTTCACGGGATCACCTATGACATCAACATGTTGTTCCGGCTGACGTGGATCCTCATGCACATTTCTTGTACTACCAACAGCATCATCATCAGGGACCTTTTTCTTCGCTATTATATTCTGCAGACACTGCATCAACTCATCATATACGAATGGATCATTTGAAGCAACATGAAAAGCTTCAGCTCCTGTTATACTAAGTTGACTATAGCGAGCACGCTGCTCTGCCCCTGTCCAACCCCAGCCAAACAAGTCACTCTTTCGCTGTGCAGACAGCCCACCTCTCGCAACTTTCGACATCCTCTTAAGGATGCAACACTTAGGTATTTTAGATTTTTTAAGATGAACCAACACATACAGAATGTGTTTGCAAGGAAATCCTTTCCGAAGCATTCGTCCACAACTGCAGTCTATCGTATTCTTAGAGTTTTCAACTCGATAATTCACGCTGAACTGAAATTTCCGGTTATTTCTCCATGTCACGATGAAGGTGTGGCAGTCAACTCCCACTAGCGTCTCAAAAATCTCAAGTTCTCCCATCTTCTTCAGATCTTGTTGAAGAATATAAAAATTGGAATGAGTGAATACTTCGGCGGCATGCTTCTCAATATCCTTATATTCTGTGACTGATGGTGGAAATGACTGATTTGAAACACAGTCATCATGCGCCTCGTTCTCACGTAGTCGGACTATGCAATTCTCATAATGCACAACTAGGTCAACAATAGTCATAGCGCCGTCCAAGTGCAGGTGAAGACAAGAGTTAAGACTTTCACTCCTTTGATTACTGCGCATACCCAGAAAAAACCATCTGACAGATATGATGCTGCCCACAGACTCCTCTTCCTGTACATCCTACTCAGCCACTCTTCTGTTTTATCAGTCTTCCATTTACGGACGAAAGCGTGCCATCTCGCCTCAAAGTTGGCTGGAGAGGTGGAGTAGTACAAGAGTGCCCTGAACTCACTTAGCGATTTGTAATTAAGGTGCTTCTGCATGTTTTTTTCCATGTGCCATGAGCAGAGACAGTGCAACACATCAACCAAAACCAACCGAATAGCTCGTATCATTGCAGCGTCTCCATCTGTGATGATTGACCTTGGCTTTTTCTGACAATTGGCCTTCAGGAATGTCTGAAGCAGCCACACGTACGTCGCTTCGGTCTCGTCGGACACAATGGCACAACCAAAAACTATGGTGCAACGGTGATTGTTTACACCAACAAAGGGGATGAACAGCATACCATATCTGTTCATCTTATACGTGTTGTCGAACACCGTCACATCTCCATACAATTGATAGTCCCGCCGTGACTGTGCATCGCACCAGAACATGCTCTTCAAACGGCCCTCCTTATCGAGCACGTACTCAAAGAAAAACTCTGGATCCTTCTCCTTTCTGCTCCTCATAATCCCGATTACCGTGTTAGCATCACCCTTCGGAATCAGCTTCATTTTTTCTCGGCAACATAGATTGTACACGTCTCGTCTCAGAAACCCACACTTATCATACGAGCCATACCTGCTAATGAAGTTGTCAACGATGATATGCTTTCTGATCCCAGCTCCTTCCATCGCCAAGATCTCAGCTATTTGGTGATCTCCCATCACTCGATGTGACCGCAGAAATACCACCTCATCTGGTCTAGCCATTGTGATCATCCATAAAAGCTGCCACGAACCAAAGTCCACGTCCTTTGTCCAACTTCACGACTAAATGTGCGCCACACTCGCAACGAGTCTCCGGTCTTAGCCTGCGTGTACGGCCCTCCGGGTTTAAAAATTTACTGAGACGTTTTCCTGCCCTCGAGCAAACGTATCTCCTATACCGAACAGTGGTTGAAAGTCCTTTTCCTTGTTTCACCTTATCTTTTCTGATACTGAATCCACGGTCTTTGGCGTAGTTATTATAGAACATGTGAGCCTCCCATTGTGATGCAAATGTCATACCCATAACCTTCAACTGTGTCTCCAGCGCACGTTGCTGGATTTCAGCTTCCTCAATGTCCATATTAGCTCCATCCTCATGCTCATATCCATCTTCACCACTCCAATCATCAAAGTTAGCCTAAAATATTCCACATAAGCAAGTGTAAGTTGTCATAACCATTTTTTTATTATTCAATGACATCTTAAATTTTGGACCGAACCTGGCTTATGTTATCCCCGAAAGATTCAACACCATGATTTTCCTCGTTCTGAACGTCAATATCCTCCTGCACATAAAAAAATCATATGCACGTGTAAGTACCATATGGTTCTTCATCCGACGAAAAGAATGTACATGACACTTACGTTTTCACTACAAGCACCCTCCTCCTTCTTTTCAAAATCCTCTTCAGGTAAATTATCGTACGACGACCAGGATTCATTGTCGCTGCCATCATCATCATCTTTACTATCATTACCATTCGTACGATCAACACTATTGCTACCATCCCAACTCGTGTACAAAAACAGATCCGTAAATCCAGTTTCTTTATCCATTAAATGGTCTCTCAACCAACACTGCAATATTATAATAAAAAATTGAGAAATTCTTATCTAACAAGTGATTGCACATAATTATTTACAGATTCAATTTTTTGACGAACTAGACGGCTTACATGGCATGCACGTGCACTTCGGCCAGCCTGGCGTGGCTGTGGACGGCGAGGACGTTCCCGGAGAGGTTGATCACGGAGTTGCGGACGGCGATGGCGTCCACGTAGGCCACGTCACCGTGACGACCTGCACGGAGGCGACATCACGTACGGCGGGCGACTCCAAGATCTGTCCGCGCCGGCCAGATCCCGGGTGAAGACGGGGAGAAGGCAGCGATCGGCCGAACGGGAAGACGTTGGAATTGGCAGCGTGATCACGTCTAGATCGGCGGGGAAAGGCGGCTATCGGCGGGTAAGGGCGGCGATCGGCGGGTAAGGGCGGCGATCAGCGGGGCGGGGCGACGTTGCAATGGGCCGCGTGATCAGCGCAGGTCGTGTTTTTTTTTGCGCGAAGGGGAGAGGGTAGTTGCGAGCGGCCGTATCGGCTCGAGCCGTGCGCTCGGCTCTACCTGTATGGCCACGCCGCATACGGCGCGGGATACGTTAAGCACCGTATGCCCAAAATGCCCTTATACGTTAAGCGGGGCGGGGGGGGGGGGGGGGGGGGGGGGGGGGTGTACCGAAGCAGAACTCGGCTATAATTCATGAGGTTTAACCCTGGAGAGCTGCAGGCTGCTTGTCTTCTTTCTGAATCGCGTTCCTGCTATTTTCTCCCGGCTGACCCTGTGAAGAAATGAGGTTTAATCGTGTATTTATGTCGGTAGTGAGGCTATCAGCTTGCTCTTGGAGGCCATGTATAGAGTCCCATCTATGTTTTCTTGAGAGCTGACCCTGTAATTTGCGTTTCTTAGAAATGATACTGTAAAATTTTCAGTGTATTATAATGAAGTTTGGCAAGAATCCCTTTGAGATAACATTATTCTTTTTAAAGAATAGGTGTTTCCTTGCAAAAAAGAAGAAGCAATGTTGTGTTCATATGATACAAATACGGTCTTTTCAGGAATGTAATTTTGAGGCCATTTTACCGCTTGAAATTCCAGTCAAAACTCAATAAAAAACTTTCAAATGGTTGAGGATGCAACTGCAGATACCCCAAATAATATTTCCACTACATCAATGGTCAAATCAATGGTGCCTCATGAGCAAGTGATAAAAATAGATGACGAAAAGGAAAAAGAAAAACTTAGTACGTATGCATTAGCCTTGATCTGAAGCAATTGTAAACAGAAGTCTCGGCCATCCAATTTGCCTCGTTCTTACTCTGGGAGTGGAAGAAGATATTTAAAGAAATCGACATGACACGAAAAGGGTCATGCGATGCAGCCCGTGCAGAATTATGTGCGCGAGGTAAATTTACCTTGCAAGTCTATTGTTTCTTACGGCAATGGTTCTGGAGCGCAGTGTTATTCTATAAAAAAATGTCAGTAATGCCTCCCTACACATTGCCGTAAAATTACAACACCATCATTTGTATTTTAGTAGCGTAAGATTACCTCACCCACCTTAGTTTGCGGTGGAAGGTCAGTTTCCTCCTCCTTGTTTAATCTTACCTCAAGTAGTTTATTTCTTACCTGCTAAAGTTTTGGCCGTGGGGTGGTATGGGGTGAGGAATAAGAATTGCTCACCCAGGATGACGAATAGCGCGACCCTATATATATATATATATATATATATATCCTACTACTGGGTGTAATTACACCCACTTCTCATATACTACCTTTTGGTAGTATATACTCTACTTTATTATTTTTAGTATGTTCATATACTATATCTAAAATACTCCAAAGTGATTTATATGAAAAAATTGCAAGCGAGCTCATAGTTTTATTGTATTTGTGAAATACGTACATATTTGTACGCGAAATGCAGTATGCACAAAATTTGATATATACTATCAAAAAAGTAGTATATATATACTACCTAAATATTATCATATACTACATACTACGCGTACATACTCTACGATATGATAGATACTAACTAGAACGTAAAAAACAAAAGTGGGAGTAACTACACCCGGTAGTAGGAAAAATTTATATAAAGTAACACTATTCTGATCCTGGGATCAAAATAGTTATTCTGATCACAGCGCCCTATATAGGGACCGCGAGGTGTTCCAGAGATCCAAATAATAGGAACCCAACTTGCCCACTATGCACCTCCCGAACGGCCCATTACAAAATTCCCGACCATCTCTCCCTGCCTTCCTCCTGCCGCCGTGGACAGCCTCCCACCCGCCACTGCCATGCCCAGCCTCCACCCGCCACCGCGCCCTGCCTCCCCCCGCCGCCGCCACGCCCCTGACTCCCCCATAACCTTCCACATCCGGCAGGAGCTCCGACCGCCGCGCCGCCCCCGCCCCGAGAACCGGCAGCCGCGCCGTCCCCCGCCCAGGGATTCGGCGGCCGCACCGCCACTGCTCCACCGCCGCGGCCCTGCCAGCAACCGCCCCACCGCGCCTCCGCCCCGCCGCCCACCCCACGGCGCGCCGCCTCTCGGCCTTCCAGCGGGCTGCCACTCCCACCTTCCTCCTTCGGCCAGGCGCGCAGCCACAATGCGGCCCCATCCAGCACCCGCCGCCGCCTCCACCTCCCTCCCCCAGCAGCACACGCCGTCGCGCGACCCGCCAGATGTCCCCGACGCCACTGCTTCGCCTCCACGGATCCGCTTTCTTCTGATGGTTTATGTCACAACGATGATTTTCCCCATTTCCCCTTTGTTCGATATTTTGTTCTGGTGCAGAGGAAAAAACAATTGAGGAAAAATATTACAGAGATGATTTTCTTAGGTCATCCACATTATACTCATCAGGAAGGTCAAGCAAAAAACTTGTGGCAGGTCGAACAAGAAAATTGTTACTGCTATCACCACAAAAAACACAGGACACATAGACTCGAGCTGCTGGAGGCTTCGCTACTGGAGGCAAAAACGAAGTGTGGCATATTCATGTATTTGCTGCTGGAGTAGCAGTTCAATATGTATTAAATCATGTGTTACTAAATGAAACGGAAAAGGTGAAATGTGTGTGTTAACATAAAGGAACAGAGAAACTATCCGATATGATAATGTTATAAAAAAAGAAGAGATTTTTATGATATAAAAATATTTGACTATGTTTTATGAAGCAACTTTGGTTTTATGAAAAAGCATATCTTTCTAAAATATTTGACAAGAGTTTCATAAAAACAAATAAAACAGACCATGTTTGAATTTTCCTAAAGAAATTTGGATAGATGTGGTGTGAACAAAGCAAAATAAAAATTGAAATGTTCAAATTAAAAGAAACAAAGTAATTCAATGTTTGTAAAAACGGATTTATATCTCTTTTTTTAAACAAGAAGTTCAAATAATTAAAACACATAGTAGTTCAAAAATTATTTAAAGAAAGAATTTTCCATGTTTCCAAAAGAAATTAGAGGTTCAAATTTCAAAAACATAGAGGTTGAATGTTTATTACAGAACCAAGAAAGTCAAATTAAAAATACAAAGAAGTTCAACTTTTCAATAATAAAGGGGTTATATAAAAACCTAGAGGTTCGAATTTAAATAACCGGGAAGTTCAATTTTCAGTACAAAACCAAGATGATCAACTTAAAAAACAAAATCTAAAATAAGAAGTTCAAATTAAAAAGACAAAGAAGTTCAATGCTTGTTACAAACCGAAAGATGGTCATTAAAAAAAGCAAATAATTTTATAAAAAATATTTTCTCTGTTAAAATAAACGTAGAAGTTCAAATTTAAAAACGGAGTGGCTCGATGTCTATCAGAAAGTAGGATTTTTTTCCATTACTAAAAAAGTAAAAACCAGGAAGTCCAAATTAAAAAGATGGAGAAGTTCGATGATTATAGAAAACTCAGATTTTCCTTGTTATTAAAAAATGGAAACAAGAAGTTCAAAAATTAAATAACAAGAAGTTCAACTTCTAATAATAGAGCACTTCAAAATTTCATAAAAGAGATGAAGAAATAAAACCAGGAAGTCCATATTAAAAAGATGGAGAAGTTCGTTGATTATAGAAAACTCAGATTTTCCTCGTTATTAAAGAATATAAACAAGAAGTTCCAAAATAAAATAACAAGAAGTTCAACTTTCCAAAATAGAGCGCTTCAAAATTCATAAAAATGTATTAAAAAATTCAGATTAAGAATTCATAAAAAAACTCAGATATTTTCACGTAACCGAGAGAAGTTTAGATTGATAACTGCCAGAAGTTCACATACTACACGGTGTGCATTTTGTATTAAAAAGAATAAAAAAAGAAAGTCTAAAAGCTTTGTTGTTATAAGTTCAAGTCCTCGGTCGGAGAAAGTTTTAAAAAATATTGTGAGAGAGGTTTGTACAAAAAGAATATCATTTGTGTAACATTGACGAAAAATGGATGAGAAAATTACAAACAAAAATACATCACAGAAGTTCAACGTGAAAATAGCAGTAAGTTCAACTACTACGCTGAATGAATTTTAAATGAAGAACTTTTAAAATTGTCGCAAGTATGAAAAAATGATCAACATGGGAAACTTGCGTGTTTACAGCAGCTTTCCATCGGTATATCACCTGCTCAATTCTGGTATATGGATGGAGAGCTACTAGCAGTGGATGGAGATCTACGAGCAAAAAAAACACCTGAAAAACAGAGTGAAGTTCAGGTAGACATGCCGAGAAGTTCAAGTTCTTCACGCGATGCATTTTCGAAGAATTCGTTTCGCGATAAATGCAGAACGCATGATCTCGCTGTTTTTGAACTTACTTAAAAACGGCCAGGAATCAGAGAAAACCATCAACATGAAAACTTTTGGCATTTACCGTAGCTTTTCAGCGGTATATTATTTGCCCCATTCCGATAAAGTTTGTAGAAATTACAGCAGAAATACGTTTTTGCCATTTTCAAAATTGACTTAAAACAGTAAGGAATTCAGAGAAACAATATATACAAAAAAGTTTCGCATTTTCTCATGCTTTCCAATGCAGTATCATTTGTTGCATTCGGACGTACGGTTAAAAAATTAGCTTGAAAATACAAACTCGATGGAACTTGTACCGTTTTCTAAATTACTTATAAACCGTCCAAAATTAGGAAAAACTTCCAACACAAAAAAGTAGCGCATTTTCACAAGCTTTCCAACGCCATATCATTTGCCTCAATTGGATTAGGCGTTTAGAAATTACATTGAAAATACGGACTCGGCTGTTGGGTTTGCGAAATTTTACGATTTTCCAAATTACTCTTTATCCATAGGGAATTAGAGAAAACTTTCAACATGTAGAAGGAGCGGTTTTGCAGTAGCTTTCCAACGCCATATTATTTACCTTATTCCGATAAACGGTTTAGAAATGCGATCGAAAATATGATTCACATTTTTTGTACGAGAAATTCTATTTATATTGATATGCACAACGTGTACAATATGTAGTATCGTAAAATACCAGCAAACGAAAAAGAATTAAATGGAAAACACAAAATTAAAGGAAAAAAGAAACCCTGAACCCCAAACCCCCCTAGCCTTTTAGTACCGGTTGATGTTACCAACTGATACTAAAGGTCTCCCCGTCCCCGGTGCCGGCTCGTGCCACGTGGTGGCCCTTTAGCGGCAGTTCGTGCATAACCGGTACTAAAGGGGAGGGACCTTTAGTCCCCACCCTTTAGTGGCGGTTGTAGAACCGGCACTAAAGGCCCTTACGAACCGGTGTTGTAGCCCGGTTCTGCACTAGTGACAAGCGAAAAAATGCATCTTGCTAGAGGTAACACTACTAGGGAAAAGCCTATACACCGAATTTTACCAGTAGCGCTGTACAAAATCAAGCGCTGCTGCTACTTAGTAGCAGCGCACATAAATAAACCGCGCTACTACTATGACTTGAGCAGTAGCGCGTACTAGCGAAAAGCGCTGCAGCTACGTTTGAACTGGGCGCACATGGCTAGCCCAACCTAGCAGTAGCACGGATAATGGCCCAGCGCTACTGCTAATCTCCTTAGCTGCAGCGCGCTTACGTGTAAAGCGCTGCTGCTAACGGAAATAAAATAAAGTGAAAAAAGGGGAAAAAGGAGAAAGTAATAGCAGTAGCGGGTTTCAGTAAACGTGCTATAGCTAACTTAGCTATAGCGTGTTTCCGGAAACGCGCTACCGTTACGTTTCACTTAAACAGCGGTTTCCCCCCACCCCGCCCCCGGCCACCAATTCTTCCCCAAATCGTCCCTCGCCCTCGCCGCCGTCTCCTCACCGCCGCCACCCGAGGCCGCCCTCAGCCTCACCGCCGCCGCCCGAGGCCGCCCTCAGCCTCACCGCCGCCGCCCGAGGCCGCCCTCAGCCTCACCGCCGCCGCCCGAGGCCGCCCTCAGCCTCACAGCCGTCGCCCAAGGCCTCCCTCCACGTCACCGTCGGCGCCCTCCACCTCACCGCCGCCCGAGCCCGCCCAGGACCGCAATTGCCCGTGCCCGAGCCCGCCCTCTCCACCCCTGCCTCCGTCACCGAGCACCTCCCCGCCATCGTCTCTCCCCTCTCTATAAGTCCCCCACCCCTCCCCCTCACTCATCTCTCTCTGTATTTTAGAGAAAAAATTAGATGTTAATTAGATGTTTTTCAGTTAGGGCACTAGAGTTTTGCTAGGTTAATTAGGTTAGTAGTGCTGCTAGTAGTATTGGTACAATAGGTTAATTAGGTGATGTTAAATGAATAACCTAAATGAATGAAATTAGTAGTTAACTGAATTTTTTTTCCTTTCATCATTATAGAGCACTAAAGTTAACTGAATTTTGTTCTATTAGTAGTTAAATGAATTTTCTTCTACATTTATCATGATATAAGGAAATAAATAATAACTTTATTATTGCCTCTAGGGCATATTTCCTTCACATCAACACCCCACCTAACCAATTATCGTCGGGTGTTGGGTTGGGTGATAGCGGACGGGGTAAGGAGAAGGCTCCATTAGTCGCTGATGACATCGCCATGGATGAGGATGAGGACGACGATGGCGCTGCTGAACAGTATGTCTATACTGGCGCCTCCTCAGAGTTTGAGCGTCATGAGTCGGTGCCTGAATTGCCGTCTCAACATATTATGGACGACCTTCCAGTAGTAAAGAAGTTTAGGAAGAGAACGAGGAAAGGCAAAAAAGTTGTTTCTATGATCCAGCCACCTCAGCAGCCTCGGCTTCAGGACCGTATAGATATCCCCGGTCAACCAATCCTACCTGCAACAGCGCTACGGGCCAGATTCGGCGATCTAAAGAGACTTCATGACGATGTGTTGCGGGTAGTGAAAGACCTCATCGCCTCAAAAGATCCAGGATACCCACTCTACATGGTTAACGTTCCACGGCAAATTTCATACGTCGACAGCTTCCCCGCGGATAAGTTCTTCCTCCGATTCGATTACATATTCGACATGTTTCACGTGAAGAAGCTGGATTTTACGTTTGTCTGCCTTTATGCCTTGCACATGAACTACATCATCGGGGTTGAGCAGATATCTCATATCTGTGTCGCTGACCCGTACTACATGCACGAGGGCTTCTTGGGAGTCTGCACAAATCACCGTGAATACGCGAGGGATTACATCATTAGTTTCATGCTCACCAATAAGGACAAGGGGGCGATTCTCGTGCCTTATCATCCCGTGTAAGTCATCCGCGCTGCTATCCTTCCTTCGATTTCAATCATTCATTTGCACGGTGGAGGCTAATTAATTTGAGGACTTATTTTGCGCAGCGGCGGGCGTGCCGTCCTCATCATCCTCTACCCCCGATTCTCCCACGCTCTTTACTTGGACACGTCGAAGAACATTCACAAAAAGGATTACACCCACATCAAGGATGTTCTCAACAGTGCTATGTATCACTACCAATCACTGGGTGGAGAGGTCAGGGACAAGAAGATGAGGCGCGGCAGGGTCTCCTTCGGCCATAAGACCAACTTCTGCTGCATCCAGCAACCAGATGATTCTCTTAATGATGGATTCTATGTCCTACACCACATGCTGGAGTACAAACGGGATCACCAGAACCTTCGCATGGCACCTTCTTCCGGCGATACCCATATTCTGCAATGGGCAAAGGACATAGGAGATATCGAGGATCATCGACTTCGAGCTGAGTTCTATAACATCTAGCGCGAACTTGCCCAAATCATCATGAAGGAGGTCGTCGGAAAAACAGGGATGTTCTACGGAGAAGGACAAATGTCGCGGGAAGACGTCCGAACATGGATAGCCTCTCAGCGTCTTGACCTGAAGCCTTTCACTAGGCTCGGGGACTATCTCCCTGACTTGGATGGATGGAACGACATGTTGGAGTGATTGTCGATATATGACAATGTGTCCGTTTAGTCCATACTTTCTGTATGACAAAACTTTGAGTTATGCACGGTGAAACTTTATTTGTGATGTAATTAAACCGTCCTCCTCCTCGACTAGCGAAAATCAATCTAGTTAGGGCATTTTGGGGTACGATGAACTTTGTTATTTATGCTTATGATATGTTGTTTTTATTTTTGGCAAGTCTGTCTCTTTCTGTTGCTCAACTATATATGTTGCATATCATCGACTCATCTTATGATGCAGGTGCATAGATCATAGATGGCGAAGAAGTGCTATGCCAGGAGTATATATACGACAAGTGGCCAGAGTGTCAGGCCCTTCCGGTTTCCGAGCGACAGGCAGTAGTTAGTTTAGAGGTTCACGCTAATGCGAAAGAGGGATACGAACTCATGTTCTCAAAGTGATAGCTCTTCTCGCGTATATCATTGTTTAGATGGATGACGATGTATTTGCATATCATTCGAGACTTGTACCGCTATTTTCGAGATGATGACGAGAGACCACTTTGTGTTGGATGATGATTATGATGATAACATGATTTGATGAGACTAATTGTATGTATATGCTATGATTACATTTGTATGTGTATGATATGATAAAGATTATTGTATAAAGCCTATTCAAATACAAAACAAATACAAAACAAATATGCTGGAAAAAAACTAATAAATAAACTAGTAGTAGCGAGGGGGGAAATTTAGCAGTAGCGCTGCATTGTCAGTAGCGCGTCCCAGCAAACAGCGCTGCAGATAATATCAGTAGCGCCCTTTCCCATAGAGCGCTACAGCTATTCATGTATAGAAGTAGCGTGGGACAACCGGCGCTACTGCTATACGTTAGCTGTAGCGCCTTATTAGTAGCGCCGGTGCCCGCGCTACTGAGAGGCCCAAAACCCTCGCTGCTGGTAGGCTTTTCCCTAGTAGTGTAATGTTGAAGCCAAATAAACATAATAGAAGCATCCTTTATGATCTATGCGAACCAGTTTCATTGGCAGAAGAAAACTCACCATTCTAAGGCAGCTCCATAGTCTGGTAGCTTAGTCCATCACTATAGTTTCCAAAAACAACAATCACCAACTCTTCAAACAGAGATGTTGCATTAATAGCACCATCCTGGATTTTTAAGCCCAACAATTATTGTTGTTGCAACCTGCAAAACCTTGTGTAGTCAGGTAGATTCTGTAAAAACCGATGGAATACACCCGCCAAAATGACAAAATAAAGGAAAGTTCAACATAGCACAAAAACTGTAGGAAATTCATTAGGAGCATTACTTTCTTACTTGCAAATGGAAGCAACACACCTTCAATAACTGTGGGAGGCATGGATTTCATCTGTTTTTAATGGCAAGAAACAAATTTAGCAAACTTAACCTACCAAGATGATGCCCCATTAATTTGTCCATATGCACCCATATATAAAACAAACTGGGCAGGAATAAACAATAGGCTATATGAGTACATGTAGCCAGTGGAAAAGAACGACAACTACCTACACTAGTGCAGAACCGGGCAATAGGACCGATTCGTAAGGCCCTTTAGTGCCGGTTCCACAACCAGCACTAAAGTGTTGTCACTAAAGCCCCCCCCCCTTAGTACCGGTTCAGCACGAACCGGTGCTAAAGGCCAACACTACTAGGGAAAAGCCTATACACAGAATTTTACCAGTAGCGCTGTACAAAATCAAGCGCTGCTACTACTTAGTAGCAGCGCGCGTAAATAAACCGCGCTACTGCTATGACTTTAGCAGTAGCGCGTACTAGCGAAAAGCGCTGCTGCTACGTTTGAACTGGGCGCACATGGCTAGCCCAACCTAGCAGTAGCACGTATAATGGCCCAGCGCTACTGCTAATCTCCTTAGCTGCAGCGCGCTTACGTGTAAAGCGCTGCTGCTAACGGAAATAAAATAAAGTGAAAAACAAGTAGAAAAGTAAATGAAAATGAAAGAAATAGAAAAAGGAGAAAGGGAAAAAATAAAAGAAAAAAGGGAAAAAGGAGAAACGAATAGCAGTAGCGGGTTTCAGTAAACGCGCTATAGCTAACTTAGCTATAGCGCGTTCCCGGAAACGCGCTACCGTTACGTTTCACTTAAACAGCGGTTTCCCCCCACCCCACCCCGGGCCACCAATTCTTCCCCAAATCGTCCCTCGCCCTCGCCGCCGTCTCCTCACCGCCGCCGCCCGAGGCCACCCTCAGCCTCACAGCCGACACCCAAGGCCGCCCTCCACGTTACCGTCGGCGCCCTCCACCTCACCGCCGCCCGAGCCCGCCCAGGACCGCCCTTGCCCGTGCCGGAGCCCGCCCTGTCCGCCCCTGCCTCCGTCACCGAGCACCTCCCCGCCACCGTCTCTCCCCTCTCTGTAAGTTCCCCACCCCTCCCCCTCACTCATCTCTCTCTGTATTTTAGAGAAAAAATTAGATGTTAATTAGATGTTTTTCAGTTAGGGCACTAGAGTTTTGCTAGGTTAATTAGGTTAGTAGTGCTGCTAGTAGTATTGGTACAGTAGGTTAATTAGGTGATGTTAAATGAATAACCTAAATGAATGAAATTAGTAGTTAACTGAAATTTTTTTCCTTTCATCATTATAGAGCACTAAAGTTAACTGAATTTTGTTCTATTAGTAGTTAAATGAATTTTCTTCTACACTATTTGCACATGTGGTTGCTCGTGTATATTTGGACACTGTTTGCAGGGAATGATGCTTAGTGGCCTATGTTTTGCCGGAATGTTGATTCATTTCTTTTCTGGCAAATTTCAGGTTCTCGATTTGTCCACTTTTTAGCAAAGCTCATGCCGAAATTTTCCGTGAATTTCGGCATGACTTGTGCTACAAACTAGGACATATCGAGTGCCCGTGATTTGCCGCACCAGGAAGGAGTCAACATTCCTGCAAAACAATAGGCCTTTTTTATGTCATTATTCATTTTATTAGGTCTAGAATTAATTGACTAGATTTAATCATAGGAAACATGGCTAGCAACGATGAAGGACAGGGTTTTGGTGATTGCGAGGACGCCTACCGGGCGGCAGACGAATCTTTTAGCCTTACCGATGATCAACCGATGTTATTGCTGGGCCCACCGATGCCATCGGGGACTGAGACCGACACGCAGACCGGTGCTGAGACTGAGACCGACGCTCAAACTCAGACCGGCATCGAGACCGGCGCTGAGACTGAGACCGACGCTGCCTCGGGGAGCGGAGTCGGTGTAGAACCTAAAGCAAAGAGGCAACGGGTTCCTAACAAACTCAGGACTACTAGAGTGGTGGTCACGGAGGTGGACGACGGCAATTTTGAGCCAATGGCGCCCGAGGAAGCGCGTCGATGCTACGGCAATCAAATAGGCCGCATCATACGGATAACCGCCACCATCAACGATGAGAAACTACAGAAGATAGAAAATACGAGGAGCTCCCTCCTAAAGAAGTTTCACCAGATATTCTTGTTCCCGGGCCGGAATGAGAAGGATTATAAAGATCCAGATGAGGACCCAGCAATGAAGAAGATAAACAAACACGCCATGACCAAGTTTAGCGACGCGTTGGCCGCCTGGAAAAATCGAGTGAAAGCAAGGATCATCGACAAGAAGGAACCCTACTCCGAGATTGTAAAGAATAATCCGACAATCACGGAAGAGCAGTTTCAAATATTCAAGGAGGCTTGCGAGGCCGAAGATGCCAAAAAAAGTCTACGTACATGAAGGGGCTTCAAGAGAGGAACATTGGGAGCCACCACCTCGGAAGCCGTGGTTACAACGGAAAGAGGTCCAAATGGGCCAAGGAGGACGCGGAAGCCGCGAGTCTGGGCATCCCAGACCCCTTGGCGGAGTTCACCGTCCCACAGGAGCGTGACGTCCTCAGGGCCCGGCACCGTTGGGACCCAGTGAAAAAGGTTTACGAGACAACATCGGTCAATACGGAGTTCATGAGACTGCTGGTAATTTTAGTTTCTGATCAATTCGACTGCACACGTTAGTCATATTTGTAAACGATCGTTGTGCCTTTTGCAGAGAGAGCAGCACAGGATTGCGGCCGAAAGCGACTCGCTGTCTGAGGCATTGGCGAGGCCCAAGTGGGTCACTCCATTCAACCGGGCGTTGAACATATTGAAACAACAACCGGTGGATACTCGACCGTCGTATGGACGCATGCACGGTGTCGGAGACGGCGCCACGTGGAGGAAGTACTACCGTGAGGCCATGGAGGAGAGAAAGGAAAGATGGAGGTTAAATGAAGAAAACATCGACAAGAGGGTTGAGATTGCGGTTGAGAAGAAATCAACAGAGACAGTCGCAACAGCGGTAGCTGCCGCAAAATAGGTGGCTTTAGATATTTCTACTACCTTGGTTCCGGCCGTTTTCAATTGGACCATTCAAAATCCAAAAAAAGATGCAGCGGACTTTCCCCTTGCTGACTTCTTGGTGGGGAGCAGCTCGACTAGCATTGCACCAGCTCCTGCAGGTGCACCTGCTCCCACACCGGCTCCCGCACCGGACGTGCTAGGTGGTGCTTCGTCTTTGGCTGAGCTCGACGCCCTCACGGTATCTGTCACACCGGCCCCCTTCAATATAAATGTATAATCTCCCGTTTTCGTTGCCTTTCGGATGTCTCACGTCGCAGACTTTTCTTTGCAGGCCGACGAGAAGGTGGACGTGGGGAAGGCGACGATAATGTAGCCGAAGGAACCATTGTTCCACAGCCGGCCGATCCCCCCGAACGTCTTCAAGGTTTCCGTGGCCAGTGTCAAACCGAGCCACGAGAATTTGCCTCCTCCAGTACTACTGGGGGATGACGACGAGAAATCGCGGCGACTTGTTGATTGTTGCAATGCTAGGTGGGTCCTGTTGTGGCCAAAGAGCCTGCTTCGTCTGGAGGCGACCGGGAGCACACCCACGAGCACGCAGCCTCAGCAAGGTATGAACATCATGTTGGGTTTCATAGTAATTTCAAAAAATTTCCTACGCACACGCAAGATCATGTGATGCATAGCAACGAGAGGGGAGAGTGTTTTCTACGTACCCACGCAGACTGACTGCGGAAGCGTTGACGCAAAGTAGAGGAAGTAGTCGTAGGTCTTCACGATCCAACCGATCAAGCACCGAAACTACGGCACCTCCGAGTTCGAGCACACGTTCAGCTCGATGACGATCCATGGACTCCGATCTAGCAAAGTGTCGGGGAAGACTTCCGTCAGCACGACGGCATGGTGACGATCTTGATGTACTACAGCAGCAGGGCTTCGCCTAAACTCCGCTACAGTATTATCGAGGACTATGGTGGCTGGGGGCACCGCACACAGCTAAGGAATAGATCACGTGGATCAACTTGTGTGTTCTAGGGTGCCTCTACCTCAGTATATAAAGGACCAAAGGGGGGGAGGTTGGCAGGCCACAAGGGGCGCGCCAGGAGAGTCCTACTCCCTCCGGGAGTAGGATCCCCCCCCCAATCCTAGTTGGAATAGGATTCCTTGAGGGGGGAAAGAGAGAGAGGGGGCCGGCCACCTCTCCTAGTCCTAATAGGACTAGGGGAAGGGGGGAGGCGCACAGCCACCTTGGGCTGCCCCTTTCTCCTTTCCACTAAAGCCCACTAAGGCCATCTAGCTCCCGGGGGGTTCCGGTAACCTCCCGGTACTCCGGTAAAATCCCGATTTCACCCGGAACACTTCTGATATCCAAATATAGGCTTCCAATATATCAATCTTTACGTCTCGGCCATTTCGAGACTCCTCGTCATGTCCGTGATCACATCCGGGACTCCGAGCAACCTTCGGTACATCAAAATGCATAAACTCGTAATATAACTGTCATCGTAACATTAAGCGTGCGACCCTACGGGTTCAAGAACAATGTAGACATGACCGAGACACGTCTCCGGTCAATAACCAATAGCGGGACCTGGATGCCCATATTGGCTCCTACATATTCTACGAAGATCTTTATCGGTCAGACCGCATAACAACATACGTTGTTCCCTTTGTCATCGGTATGTTACTTGCCCGAGATTCGATCGTCGGTATCCCATACCTAGTTCAATCTCATTACCGGCAAGTCTCTTTACTCGTTCCGTAATACATCATCCCGCAACTAACTCATTAGTTGCAATGCTTGCAAGGCTTATGTGATGTGCATTACCGAGAGGGCCCAGAGATACCTCTCCGACAATCGGAGTGACAAATCCTAATCTCGAAATACGCCAACCCAACATGTACCTTTGGAGACACCTGTAGTACTCCTTTATAATCACCCAGTTACGTTGTGACGTTTGGTAGTACCCAAAGTGTTCCTCCGGTAAACGGGAGTTGCATAATCTCATAGTTATAGGAACATGTATAAGTCATGAAGAAAGCAATAGCAACATACTAAACGATCGGGTGCTAAGCTAATGGAATGGGTCATGTCAATCAGATCATTCAACTAATGATGTGACCTCATTAATCAAATAACAACACTTTGTTCATGGTTAGGAAACATAACCATCTTTGATTAACGAGCTAGTCAAGTAGAGGCATACTAGTGACACTAAGTTTGTCTATGTATTCACACATGTATTATATTTCCGGTTAATACAATTCTAGCATGAATAATAAACATTTATCATGATATAAGGAAATAAATAATAACTTTATTATTGCCTCTAGGGCATATTTCCTTCAGTCTCCCACTTGCACTAGAGTCAATAATCTAGATTACACTGTAATGATTCTAACACCCATGGAGCCTTGGTGCTGATCATGTTTTGCTCGTGGAAGAGGCTTAGTCAACGGGTCTGCAACATTCAGATCCATATGTATCTTGCAAATTTCTATGTCTCCCACCTGGACTAGATCCCGGATGGAGTTGAAGCGTCTCTTGATGTGCTTGGTCCTTTTGTGAAATCTGGATTCCTTTGCTAAGGCAATTGCACCAGTATTGTCACAAAAGATTTTCATTGGACCCGATGCACTAGGTATGACACCTAGATCGGATATGAACTCCTTCATCCAGACTCCTTCGTTCGCTGCTTCCGAAGCAGCTATGTATTCCGCTTCACATGTAGATCCCGCTACGACGCTTTGTTTAGAACTGCACCAACTGACAGCTCCACCGTTTAATGTAAACACGTATCCGGTTTGCGATTTAGAATCGTCCGGATCAGTGTCAAAGCTTGCATCAACGTAACCATTTACGACGAGCTCTTTGTCACCTCCATATACGAGAAACATATCCTTAGTCCTTTTCAGGTATTTCAGGATGTTCTTGACCGCTGTCCAGTGATCCACTGCTGGATTACTTTGGTACCTCCCTGCTAGACTTATAGCAAGGCACACATCAGGTCTGGTACACAGCATTGCATACATGATAGATCCTATCGCTGATGCATAGGGAACATCTTTCATATTCTCTCTATCTTCTGCAGTGGTCGGGCATTGAGTCTTACTCAATTTCACACCTTGTAACACAGGCAAGAACCCTTTCTTTGCTTGATCCATTTTGAACTTCTTCAAAACTTTGTCAAGGTATGTGCTTTGTGAAAGTCCAGTTAAGCGTCTTGACCTATCTCTATAGATCTTAATGCCTAATATGTAAGCAGCTTCACCGAGGTCTTTCATTGAAAAACTCTTATTCAAGTATCAATTTATGCTATCCAGAAATTCTATATCATTTCCAATTAGTAATATGTCATCCACATATAATATCAGAAATGCTACAGAGCTCCCACTCACTTTCTTGTAAATACAGGCTTCTCCGAAAGTCTGTATAAAACCAAATGCTTTGATCACACTATCAAAGCGTTTATTCCAACTCCGAGAGGCTTGCACCAGTCCATAAATGGATCGCTGGAGCTTGCACACTTTGTTAGCTCCCTTTGGATCGACAAAACCTTCCGGTTGCATCATATACAACTCTTCTTCCAGAAATCCATTCAGGAATGCAGTTTTGACATCCATCTGCCAAATTTCATAATCATAAAATGCGGCAATCGCTAACATGATTCGGACAGACTTAAGCATCGCTACAGGTGAGAAAGTCTCATCGTTGTCAACCCCTTGAACTTGTTGAAAACCTTTCGTGACAAGTCGAGCTTTGTAGACAGTAACATTACCATCAGCGTCAGTCTTCTTCTTGAAGATCCATTTATTCTCAATTGCTTGCCGATCATCGGGCAAGTCAACCAAAGTCCATACTTTGTTCTCATACATGGATCCCATCTCAGATTTCATGGCTTCAAGCCACTTTGCGGAATCTGGGCTTACCATCGCTTCTTCATAGTTCGTAGGTTCATCATGATCTAGTAGCATGACTTCCAGAACAGGATTACCGTACCATTCTGGTGCGGATCTTACTCTGGTTGATCTACGAGGTTCAGTAGTATCTTGATCTGAAGTTTCATGATCATTATCATTAGCTTCCTCACTAACTGGTGTAGGTGTCACTGAAACAGTTTTCTGTGATGTACTACTTTCCAGTAAGGGAGCAGGTACAGTTACCTCGTCAAGTTCTACTTTCCTCCCACTCACTTCTTTCGAGAGAAACTCCTTCTCTAGAAAGGATCCATTCTTAGCAACGAATGTCTTGCCTTCGGATCTGTGATAGAAGGTGTACCCAACAGTCTCCTTTGGGTATCCTATGAAGACACATTTCTCCGATTTGGGTTCGAGCTTATCAGGTTGAAGCTTTTTCACATAAGCATCGCAACCCCAAATTTTAAGAAACGACAACTTTGGTTTCTTGCCAAACCATAGTTCATAAGGTGTCGTCTCAATGGATTTTGATGGTGCCCTATTTAACGTGAATGCGGCCGTCTCTAAAGCATAACCCCAAAACGATAGCGGTAAATCTGTAAGAGACATCATAGATCGCACCATATCTAGTAAAGTATGATTACGACATTCGGACACACCATTACGCTGTGGTGTTCCGGGTGGCGTGAGTTGCGAAACTATTCCATAGTTTTTCAAATGTACACCAAACTCGTAACTCAAATATTCTCCTCCACGATCAGATCGTAGAAACTTTATTTTCTTGTTATGATGATTTTCAACTTCACTCTGAAATTCTTTGAACTTTTCAAATGTTTCAGACTTATGTTTCATTAAGTAGATATACCCATATCTGCTTAAATCATCTGTGAAGGTGAGAAAATAACGATATCCGCCACGAGCCTCAATATTCATCGGACCACATACATCGGTATGTATGATTTCCAACAAATCTGTTGCTCTCTCCATAGTACCGGAGAACGGTGTTTTAGTCATCTTGCCCATGAGGCACGGTTCGCAAGTACCAAGTGATTCATAATCAAGTGGTTCCAAAAGTCCATCGGTATGGAGTTTCTTCATGCGCTTTACACCGATATGACCTAAACGACAGTGCCACAAATAAGTTGCACTTTCATTATCAACTCTGCATCTTTTGGCTTCGACATTATGAATATGTGTATCACTACTATCGAGATTCATCAAAAATAGACCACTCTTCAAAGGTGCATGACCATAAAAGATATTACTCATATAAATAGAACAACCATTATTCTCTGATTTAAATGAATAACCGTCTCGCATCAAACAAGATCCAGATATAATGTTCATGCTCAACGCTGGCACCAAATAACAATTATTTAGGTCTAATATTAATCCCGAAGGTAGATGTAGAGGTAGCGTGCCGACCGCGATCACATCGACTTTGGAACCGTTTCCCACGCGCATCGTCACCTCGTCCTTTGCCAGTGCCCGCTTATTCCGTAGTCCCTGTTTCGAGTTGCAAATATTAGCAACAGAACCAGTATCAAATACCCAGGTGCTACTGCGAGCTCTAGTAAGGTACACATCAATAACATGTATATCACATATACCTTTGTTCACCTTGCCATCCTTCTTATCCGCCAAATACTTGGGGCAGTTCCGCTTCTAGTGACCAGTCTGCTTGCAGTAGAAGCACTCAGTTTCAGGCTTAGGTCCAGACTTGGGTTTCTTCTCCTGAGCAGCAACTTGCTTGCTGTTCTTCTTGAAGTTCCCCTTCTTCTTCTTCCCTTTGCCCTTTTTATTGAAACTAGTGGTCTTGTTAACCATCAACACTTGATGCTCTTTCTTGATTTCTACCTCCGCAGCTTTCAGCATTGCGAAGAGCTCGGGAATAGTTTTGTTCATCCCTTGCATATTATAGTTCATCACGAAGCTCTTGTAGCTTGGTGGCAGTGATTGGAGAATTCTGTCAATGACGCAATCATCCGGAAGATTAACTCCCAATTGAATCAAGTGATTATTGTACCCAGACATTTTGAGTATATGCTCACTGACAGAACTGTTCTCCTCCATCTTGCAGCTATAGAACTTATTGGAGACTTCATATCTCTCAATCCGGGCATTTGCTTGAAATATTAACTTCAACTCCTGGAACATCTCATATGCTCCATGACGTTCAAAACGTCGTTGAAGTCCCGATTCTAAGCCGTAAAGCATGGCACACTGAACTATCGAGTAGTCATCAGCTTTGCTCTGCCAGATGTTCATAACATCTGGTGTTGCTCCAGCAGCAGGCCTGGCACCTAGCGCTGCTTCCGGGACGTAATTCTTCTGAGCAGCAATGAGGATAATCCTCAAGTTACGGACCCAGTCTGTATAATTGCTACCATCATCTTTCAACTTTGCTTTCTCAAGGAACGCATTAAAATTCAACGGAACAACAGCACGAGCCATCTATCTACAATCAACATAAACAAGCAAGATACTATCAGGTACTAAGTTCATGATAAGTTTAAGTTCAATTAATCAAATTACTTAAGAACTCCCACTTAGATAGACATCCCTCTAATCTTCTAAGTGATTACGTGATCCAAATCAACTAAACCATAACCGATCATCACGTGAGATGGAGTAGTTTTCAATGGTGAACATCGTTATGTTGATCATATCTACTATATGATTCACGCTCGACCTTTCGTTCTCCGTGTTCCGAGGCCATATCTGCATATTCTAGGCTCGTCAAGTTTAACCTGAGTATTCTGCGTGTGCAAAACTGGCTTGCACCCGTTGTAGATGGACGTAGAGCTTATCACACCCGATCATCACGTGGTGTCTGGGCACGACGAACTTTGGCAACGGTGCATACTCAGGGAGAACACTTCTTGATAATTTAGTGAGAGATCATCTTATAATGCTACCGTCAATCAAAGCAAGATAAGATGCACAAAAAGATAAACATCACATGCAATCAATATAAGTGATATGATATGGCCATCATCATCTTGTGCTTGTGATCTCCATCTCCGAAGCACCGTCATGATCACCATCGTCACCGTCGCGACACCTTGATCTCCATCGCAGCATCGTTGTCGTCTCGCCAATCTTATGCTTCCACGACTATCACTACCGTTTAGTAATAAAGTAAAGCATTACATCGCGATTGCATTGCATACAATAAAGCGACAACCATATGGCTCCTGCCAGTTGCCGATAACTCGGTTACAAAACATGATCATCTCATACAATAAAATTCAGCATCATGCCTTGACCATATCACATCACAACATGCCCTGCAAAAACAAGTTAGACATCCTCTACTTTGTTGTTGCAAGTTTTACATGGCTGCTACGGGCTTAAGCAAGAACCAATCTCACCAACGCATCAAAACCACAACGATAGTTTGTCAAATAGACTCTGTTTTAACATTCGCAAGGACCGGGCGTAGCCACACTTGGTTCAACTAAAGTTGGAGAGACAGTCGCCCGCAAGCCACCTGTGTGCAAAGCACGTCGGGGGAACCGGTCTCGCGTAAGCGTACGCGTAATGTTGGTCCGGGTCGTCTCGTCAAACAATGCCGCCGAACCAAAGTATGACATGCTGGTAGGCAGTATGACTTATATCGCCCACAACTCACTTGTGTTCTACTCGTGCATATAACATCAACATAAATAACCTAGGCTCGGATGCCAATGTTGGGTTTCGTAGTAATTTCAAAAAATTTCCTACGCACACGCAAGATCATGTGATGCATAGCAACGAGAGGGGAGAGTGTTGTCTACGTACCCACGCAGACCGACTGCGGAAGCGTTGACGCAACGTAGAGGAAGTAGTCATACGTCTTCACGATCCAACCGATCAAGCACCGAAACTACAGCACCTCCGAGTTCGAGCACACGTTCAGCTCGATGACGATCCCCGGACTCCGATCCAGCAAAGTGTCGGGGAAGAGTTCCGTCAGCACGACGGCAAGGTGACGATCTTGATGTACTACAGCAGCAGGGCTTCGCCTAAACTCCGCTACAGTATTATCGAGGACTATGGTGGCTGGGGGCACCGCACACGCCTAAGGAATAGATCACGTGGATCAACTTGTGTGTTCTAGGGTGCCTCTACCTCAGTATATAAAGGACCAAAGGGGGGAGGCTGGCCGGCCACAAGGGGCGTGCCAGGAGAGTCCTACTCCCTCCGGGAGTAGGATTCCCCCCCCCCCCCCCACATCCTAGTTGGAATAGGATTCGCGGAGGGGGAAAAGAGAGAGAGGGGGCCGGCCACCTCTCCTAGTCCTAATAGGACTAGGGGAAGGGGGGGAGCGCACAGCCACCTTGGCTGCCCCTTTCTCTTTCCACTAAGGCCCATAAGGCCCATATGGCTCCCGGGGGGTTCCGGTAACCTCCCGGTACTCCGGTAAAATCCCGATTTCACCCGGAACACTTCCGATATCCAAACATAGGCTTCCAATATATCAATCTTTACGTCTCGACCATTTCGAGACTCCTCGTCATGTCCGTGATCACATCCGGGACTCCGAACAACCTTCGGTACATCAAATGCATAAACTCATAATATAACTGTCATCGAACTTAAGCGTGCGGACCCTACGGGTTCGAGAACAATGTAGACATGACCGAGACACATCTCCGGTCAATAACCAATAGCGGAACCTGGATGCCATATTGGCTCCTACATATTCTACGAAGATCTTTATCGGTCAGACCGCATAACAACATACGTTGTTCCCTTTGTCATCAGTATGTTACTTGCCCGAGATTCGATCGTCGGTATCTCATACCTAGTTCAATCTCGTTACCGGCAAGTCTCTTTACTCGTTAATACATCATCCCGCAACTAACTCATTAGTCATTTGCTTGCAAGGCTTAGTGATGTGCATTACCGAGAGGGCCCAGAGATACCTCTCCGACAAATCGGAGTGACAAATCCTAATCTCGAAATACGCCAACCCAACATGTACCTTTGGAGACACTTGTAGTACTCCTTTATAATCACCCGGTTACGTTGTGACGTTTGGTAGTACCCAAAGTGTTCCTCCGGTAAACGGGAGTTGCATAATCTCATAGTTATAGGAACATGTATAAGTCCTGAAGAAAGCAATAGCAACATACTAAACGATCGGGTGCTAAGCTAATGGAATGGGTCATGTCAATCAGATCATTCAACTAATGATGTGACCTCGTTAATCAAATAACAACACTTTGTTCATGGTTAGGAAACATAACCATCTTTGATTAACGAGCTAGTCAAGTAGAGGCATACTAGTGACACTAAGTTTGTCTATGTATTCACACATGTATTATGTTTCCGGTTAATACAGTTCTAGCATGAATAATAAACATTTATCATGATATAAGGAAATAAATAATAACTTTATTATTGCCTCTAGGGCATATTTCCTTCACTTAGGGCCCCACGCAAGATTTGAACGACGTCGGACACCAAACGCACGTTGCGTCACGCCCGGTCAGTGTTTTCGATGCGTTTTACGGAGAAAACCATAGGTAATTCATACGGTGCCGGAAAATTATGAAAACTTGCACGCATGATGGACCTGTCGATGAGTGCGTGTGCAAAAAGTTTGGGGTCCACCGGCTGAGTCCGAAAAGAGAACGCAGTACGGGGCTGACATCATTCATATCCGATCAGTGCCGGTTAGATTGGTGGTACAAGGTGGCATGCACGAACACGTCACCAAATTTTGGGAGGCAGTGGGCATGCCCATCTTAGGGCCCCACGCAAGATTTGAACGACGTCGAACACCAAACGCACGTTGCGTCACGCCCGGTCAGTGTTTTCGATGCATTTTACGGAGAAAACCCTAGGTAATTCATACGGTGCCGAAAAATTATGAAAACTTGCACGCATGATGGACCTGTCGATGAGTGCGTGTGCAAAAAGTTTGGGGTCCACCGGCTGAGTCCGAAAAGAGAACGCAGTACGGGGCTGACATCGTTCATATCCGATCAGTGCCGGTTGGATTGGTGGTACGAGGTGGCATGCACGAACACGTCACCAAATTTTGGGAGGCAGTGGGCATGCCCATCTTAGGGCCCCACGCAAGATTTGAAAGACGTCGGACACCAAACGCACGTTGCGTCATGCCCGGTCAGTGTTTTCGGTGCGTTTCACGGAGAAAACCATAGGAAATTCATACGGTGTCGGAAAATTATGAAAACTTGCACGCATGATGGACCTGTCGATGAGTGCGTGTGCAAAAAGTTTGGGGTCCACCGGCTGAGTCCGAAAAGAGAACGCAGTACGGGGCTGACATCATTCATATCCGATCAGTGCCGGTTGGATTGGTGGTACGAGGTGGCATGCACAAACACGTCACCAAATTTTGGGAGGCAGTGGGCATGCCCATCTTAGGGCCCCACGCAAGATTTGAACGACGTCGGACACCAAATGCACGTTGCGTCACGCCCGGTCAGTGTTTTCGATGCGTTTTACGGAGAAAACCATAGGTAATTCATACGGTGCCGGAAAATTATGAAAACTTGCACGCATGATGGACCTGTCGATGAGTGCGTGTGCAAAAAGTTTGGGGTCCACCGGCTGAGTCCGAAAAGAGAACGCAGTACGGGGCTGACATCGTTCATATCCGATCAGTGCCGGTTGCATTGGTGGTACGAGGTGGCATGCATGAACACGTCACCAAATTTTGGGAGGCAGTGGGCATGCCCATCTTAGGGCCCCACGCAAGATTTGAACGACGTCGGACACCAAACGCACGTTGCGTCACGCCCGGTCAGTGTTTTCGATGCGTTTTACGGAGAAAACCATAGGTAATTCATACGGTGCCGGAAAATTATGAAAACTTGCACGCATGATGGACCTGTCGATGACTGCGTGTGCAAAAAGTTTGGGGTCCACCGGCTGAGTCCGAAAAGAGAACGCAGTACGGGGCTGGCATCATTCATATCCGATCAGTGCCGGTTGGATTGGTGGTACGAGGTGGCATGCACGAACATGTCACCAAATTTTGGGAGGCAGTGGGCATGCCCATCTTAGGGCCCCACGCAAGATTTGAACAACGTCGGACACCAAATGCACGTTGCGTCATGCCCGGTCAGTGTTTTCGGTGCGTTTCACGGAGAAAACCATAGGAAATTCATACGGTGTCGGAAAATTATGAAAACTTGCACGCATGATGGATCTGTCGATGAGTGCGTGTGCAAAAAGTTTGGGGTCCACCGGCTGAGTCCGAAAAGAGAACGCAGTACGGGGCCATCATCGTTCATATCCGATCAGTGCCGGTTGGATTGGTGGTACGACGTGGCAAGCACGAAACGTGGGCCAGCCGGCGGTAGTTTTACGGGACGGGCCAAGTGGCCCACTATGTCGTGACCACGTCTATGACGCCGTACGTGCGTGCATGGCATGGAAACGAAGCCGCCATTACCTCGCCCCAGGACCGCCTAGCCCCGCCGCCTCCATGCACCTCCTCACCCGTCCCCGATCCGACGGTCGCATTACGTGGCCGTCCAAACTCCCTTCCGTCATCTGCGCGCGCGACTTGGATCTCAGGCCCGACCGTGCCATCTCGGCAAATTCGCCGGCACCCTAAACCCTAGGACGGGCCGTCGGCCAGCGCGCTCGTGTGGGCAGAGGGTGCACGGCTGCCAGGACTAACCCACACCGGGTGGGGTTTGGCAACGGTGGCTGCCGGTGCTCGACGAGACGCCGGAAGGTATGGTATTGAACCGTACGTAATCTTTTTTGAATCTCGTAACTAGTTAGCTAACTGGCATCTTATTTAGAATGCAAGAATTAGGAGATGTGTACTGCTCGGTTGAGAAGTGGTGCGAATTGGTGGGAAAATTCACAGCCAGACAGCGCATGATGCTACGTGGCACAAAATTGGACTGTATGTTGAGAATTCCTTCCGTGAAAATGAGGAAAAATTTATTGGAATTTATGATTACAACGTATGACAGTACTAGAAAGCGATTTATTATTCGGCCAAATACTGACGGCCTCAGTGTGCTTAATGAAGATGTTTACGACATATTTGGGCTACGTAACGAGGGTGATGATGTCAGTAGCATGATAGCAACAGTACAACTAGATGCCAAAAAATTGTTCCGAATCGGTTTGTAGACAAAAGAACAGGCCTAATCCTCATCGATGAGTTGATAAAAAATATTGTTGATACTCAGTCATATGATGATGATTTTGTGAGAAGGGCCGTACTGGTTCTTATGGGTACAGTCTTAGCACCACAATCCACCAAGTTTGTTCCTTATCGTTATTACAAAATGGTGGAGGACGTGAACGCTATCAAGTCATACAATTGGAACAATTTCACATTGGAGGTGTGCATGGATGCTATTAAAAAATCGGTCGAAGATCTTGAAAAATTCAACTGGCCTATCGGGAACTTGGCTCTTCTTCAGGTACAAGTCATCTCAGAATAGTTGTATGTATATATAATTTTATGTGATATATGTGTCTGACTAGTTGTGTTTACTATCATGTAGTATATATACTGGGAAAAAGTTGAGCCAATTGGTGTGAATACATTTGATCCTTTGTCTCGTGAATACCCACTAATGGTTAACTGGCCAGAAACGGAAGGGAAACAGAGAGACGACTATGACAACATGCACGGGCGTGGCACCGGCAATGTAAGTCAATGAGTATAGTCCTTATTGGTTGCACATAGTAATTAACTATAGTTGTTATTTTTTTTATTTTTTTTGTTGTACAGCTTGAAAACTGCGTTAGCGAAGAGTATAGACGTGCTAAGATAGCGCGTGAAGGGACTATCCCAGATGAAGAAACGAAGAAACCTAAACGGAAAGGTAGTGGCAGGAGTAGAAAGCCAAGCACGTCAGGGGTTTCATCGAACACGACTAACAGTATGGACCGTGTGATGACATACATAAAGCTGCTTCACAAGGAGGTTCTCAATATACCCGAAAGATATGCACAGGTAATATAAAATTTATATTAAACATGTTTTAGTTGTTCAAGTACTTATCGTGTTTCATTTGTGTTTGTAGATGGTAATGGAAAAGTTGAACACGGAAGGTGTGCTGTACAAACCCAATAAGAGGGACACCAATGACGAATTTGATAATGTAGGTTAAGAAGTTGGGATGGAGAATGGCAAGTACAAGTCATCAAAATATTGGCCAGATATTGATTCACCTACCGATGTGGAGCTAGTAACATCTTTCACGGCTTTCAATGATTCCTACGTGCCCGTTGATGACACGGGTGCTCCGGCGACGACACCGGGTAAAGGTGACGCTACTGATCCTTTCATTATAGAGGATAACGGAAAGTCTCCATGTTCGTCATCAACTGTACATACAAAAGACTTTTCGTATATGTCCCGAACCCCGCAGAATGCTGATATTTCTGGTGATTCTATGGGTGGTTTGTCACCAACAAAGTCTGAAGACATGTCTGAGAGTTTCCCGACAAAGAGCAACATAGGTAATGGTGAAGGCAGCAAGGACAATGAAGGTAAACACAAACGAAATCCGTTGAAATATTGTCTATCCCCGTACGACCTTCTCATTACCCAGAACAAACGTGTTAAAAAAAGTAAGTCAAGTACTACTTTATAATTCGTTCACGCGTTATGTAAATTTTTTATTATTTTTAACGAATGTAGCTGCATTGTTTTAGATCTGTTTGCATCGTCACCACATTCAATTCTGGCAAGTTCCCTTAATATGACTCCGGATCACATAGAGGCAGCCAGAGTTTTTGTTGAGACTCTCGCATCGACAAAGAAGCATGCACCGAACCGTGGTCGATATGCCACCACCAGATGGGGACATATGCACGCCAGCTATGCTTCACGATGTCCTGACTTTTAAATGGTTGAATGGCGCTGTAAGTATGAGTTTGGTTTTAACAAAACTCTCATTTATACTTCACAATTTGACCTCATTTTTTGTTTATGTATGTAGATAATCAATGCATATTGTAAACACTTACAACACCGTGATTTCTCTGATCGTTTCATATCAACAACGTGGTTCCCCAAATTTATGTTGGGTAGGGCTAGGGGAAAGACCAAGTCAATTAATGATTTGGATTCTGAACATGTTACAAAGAAAGCAAAAGTCCTCGCAAGAGTAATGGATGAGTATTTCAGACGGGACAAGGTATTCCTTTCATATTTATTTGTTTTTGTTAGTCATTATTATTTAATTGCACTAACATCATTTGCTTACTATATAGGCGTATTTTCCTATGCACGTTAATGACAATCATTGGATAACCATAGTGATGCACACCGTCAAGGAGGAGTTTCAAGTTCTTGACTCAAATTCTAAAGGCGCAATAAGCAAAAGAATTCGCAATATGATTGCCACCCTGGTACACTATAATTGTCACACTCCCATTCAGAACATTATTGAGTCATACATTAAATTCTGGTTTGTTAATTTGTTTCAGAGAGCTGAAATTTCTAAAGATATTATGGAGACCAACTCTACTCTTGAATCAAAAAAATATCCAGATGTCTCATCGTGGCCAATTAATGAGTATAAAATGCCGAGACAACATGATGGGTAAGTTAAATGAATACAAGAAAGTGCATGCTATATCCTAAGCTGATCACACACATGTTTATTGCAGAGTGTCTTGTGGACTTTTTGTGATGTGGTGCATAAAATACTGGGACGGAGATCGCTGGACACATGAATTTGACCAGCAAGAGATTAATGAGTCAAGGCCGCGTATTGTCGCGGAAATCATTTTTTCTGAGGTCAACAGATTAGAGAAAGTGAAGATGAAAATTGTTAAAATCATGGAGAAGGAGTAGGTATTAGCATTGGTAGGGTTTTAGTCCCGTAGAAGGTTTCCCTACCGTTGTTGGATACTGTGATCGATTGTAATGCGACATGGCACTAGGATATTTTTCGACAATTTTTCATGTTTTATTTATTGCTTTCGTGAGACACTAAAAATTTAAATGCGTGTGGGCAAGTAATATTTTTTCTGTCCTAAAATGTATCAGTTTGCCTCTGCGATATTACATGTACTGTTGTTGTTGTTCCTACTCGCGGCGGTCATTTTTTTATTAAAAAATATGCCCGCCGTCCTGAGTTCATGCGATGTGGATAAAAGCTGCACAATTTCTCACATCGATTCTGGTGGCAGCGGCGGCGATCGGTCCGACGAATATTCCAGCCCGTGCGGTGGCCGACAGCCGAGCCAGTGGTGGGCCCGCGCAGTGCAGGTAGTGCGGGCTGGCGCCATTCGTCCTGCGCCACGGGGCGGGTCTGCTGGCCCAGCAGCCGGCCAACCGACCAGCCGCGCACCGGGTGGCACACGTCTCGTCCCGCCCCAGCCAGCAGCACACATGCAACGATCCCGAGGGGGAATATGGCGATCTGTCGACCCATAAACGACGCGCGTCGGGCGCGTGGGCCGATCCTCTTCGTGTGTGGATACGGACGCTGGCGCTTTGTGCCGAGTAGGTTTAGTCCCACCTAGCCCGCGGAGAGACGCGCCGACCGGTTTACATACCCGCCTCTTCGCCTTCTCACAAGCTCGCTACAGAACATGGTGCCCTGCTGTGCGCCGTGGCCTCCCCGCTCGGCGGCCGAAAGGCATCGCCAGAAGGCGTAGTAGTTTACCGTCCGTGCGCGCGCGCCCGGCCACGGCTGGGGCTTTTTTTTACAAAACAATTGTCGCATACATTACATTTTAAAGATCTTCATAAGTTTACTATGTCATTACAGCAGTAACACATTCATACAAATATAATATGTTTCACACATAATAATATAAATCGCATGTCTCATAACATTGAACAAGGTGGCATAAACATTAACTCAAAGTGCCATGTCTATTATTCTTAAACAAATAAACTGAAAGTGCTAACGACTTTCATCAAACAAGGTGGTTTAAAGAATAAACTCAAAGTGCCATGTCTCTTATTCTTAAACAAATAAATTGAAATTGCCAGTGCCTTCAACTGATTATGAGTACTTCATCTTTATGCCCGGTTCCTACATAACAAATTGTAAACAAATAATCAGACAATTGTGAAGACAAAACCAAAAAATAGTTGAAAAAATGAAAAACTTACTTTTCATTCTCAGGGCACGTTTGCCGTCTATGGCCCTCTTTCTTACAAATGCCACAAAGAGGACCGGGTTTTTTCTCAGAAAATGATGTTGGTCTTCCATTCTTTGTAACATTTGGATCTTTCTTTGTCCGCCCTGTTCTGCTCTGTTTAGGGGCGCCCTTCGTGGAAACTTTCACGTGATCACCTATGACATCAACATGTTGTTCCGGCTGACGTGGATCCTCATGCACATTTCTTGTACTACCAACAGCATCATCATCAGGGACCTTTTTCTTCGCTATTATATTCTGCAGACACTGCATCAACTCATCATAGACGAATGGATCATTTGAAGCAACATGAAAAGCTTCAGCTCCTGTTATACTAAGTTGACTATAGCGAGCACGTTGCTCTGCCCCTGTCCAACCCCAGCCAAACAAGTCACTCTTTCACTGTGCAGGCAGCCCACCTCTCGCAACTTTCGACATCCTCTTAAGGATGCAACACTTAGGTATTTTAGATTTTTTAAGATGAACCAACACATACAGAATGTGTTTTCAAGGCAATCCTTTCCGAAGCATTCGTCCACAACTGCAGTCTATCGTATTCTCAGAGTTTTCAGCTCGATAATTCACGCTGAACTGAAATTTCCGGTTATTTCTCCATGTCACGATGAAGGTGTGGCAGTCAACTCCCACTAGCGTCTCAAAAATCTCAAGTTCTCCCATCTTCTTCAGATCTTGTTGAAGAATATAAAAATTGGAATGAGTGAATACTTCGGCGGCATGCTTCTCAATATCCTTATATTCTGTGACTGATGGTGGCAATGACTGATTTGAAACACAGTCATCATGCGCCTCGTTCTCACGTAGTCGGACTATGCAATTCTCATAATGCACAACTAGGTCAACAATAGTCATACCGCCGTCCAAGTGCAGGTGAAGACAAGAGTTAAGACTTTCACTCCTTTGATTACTGCGCATACCCAGAAAAAAACCATCTGACAGATATGATGCTGCCCACAGACTCCTCTTCCTGTACATCCTACTCAGCCACTCTTCTGTTTTATCAGTCTTCCATTTACGGACGAAAGCGTGCCATCTCGCCTCAAAGTTGGCTGGAGAGGTGGAGTAGTACAAGAGTGCCCTGAACTCACTTAGCGATTTGTAATTAAGGTGCTTCTGCATGTTTTTTTCCACGTGCCATGAGCAGAGACGGTGCAACACATCAACCAAAACCAACCGAATAGCTCGTATCATTGCAGCGTCTCCATCTGTGATGATTGACCTTGGCTTTTTCTGACAATTGGCCTTCAGGAATGTCTGAAGCAGCCACACGTACGTCGCTTCGGTCTCGTCGGACACAATGGCACAACCAAAAACTATGGTGCAACGGTGATTGTTTACACCAACAAAGGGGACGAACGGCATACCATATCTGTTCATCTTATACGTGCTGTCGAACACCGTCACATCTCCATACAATTGATAGTCCCGCCGCGACTGTGCATCGCACCAGAACATGCTCTTCAAACGGCCCTCCTTATCGAGCACGTACTCAAAGAAAAACTCTGGATCCTTCTCCTTTCTGCTCCTCATAATCCCGATTGCCGTGTTAGCATCACCCTTCGGAATCAGCTTCATTTTTTCTCGGCAACATAGATTGTACACGTCTCGTCTCAGAAACCCACACTTATCATACGAGCCATACCTGCTAATGAAGTTGTCAATGATGATATGCTTTCTGATCCCAGCTCCTTCCATCGCCAAGATCTCAGCTATTTGGTGATCTCCCATCACTCGATGTGACCGCAGAAATACCACCTCATCTGGTCTAGCCATTGTGATCATCCATAAAAGCTGCCACGAACCAAACTCCACGTCCTTTTTCCAACTTCACGACTAAATGTGCGCCACACTCGCAACGAGTCTCTGGTCTTAGCCTGCGTGTACGGCCCTCCGGGTTTAAAAATTTACTGAGACGTTTTCCTGCCCTCGAGCAAACGTATCTCCTATACCGAACAGTGGTTGAAAGTCCTTTTCCTCGTTTCACCTTATCTTTTCTGATACTGAATCCACGGTCTTTGGCGTAGTTATTATAGAACATGTGAGCCTCCCATTGTGATGCAAATGTCATACCCGTAACCTTCAACTGTGTCTCCAGCGCACGTTGCTGGATTTCAGCTTCCTCAATGTCCATATTAGCTCCATCCTTATGCTCATATCCATCTTCACCACTCCAATCATCAAAGTTAGCCTAAAATATTCCACATAAGCAAGTGTAAGTTGTCATAACCATTTTTTTATTATTCAATGACATCTTAAAATTTTGGACCGAACCTGGTTTATGTTATCCCCGAAAGATTCAACACCATGATTTTCCTCGTTCTGAACGTCAATATCCTCCTGCACATAAAAAAAATCATATGCACGTGTAAGTACCATATGGTTCTTCATCCGACGAAAAGAATGCACATGACACTTACGTTTTCACTACAAGCACCCTCCTCCTTCTTTTCAAAATCCTCTTCAGGTAAATTATCGTACGACGACCAGGATTCATTGTCGCTGCCATCATCATCATCTTTACTATCATTACCATTCGTACGATCAACACTATCGCTACCATCCCAACTCGTGTCCAAAAACAGATCCGTAAATCCAGTTTCTTTATCCATTAAATGGTCTCTCAACCAACACTGCAATATTATAATAAAAAATTGAGAAATTCTTATCTAACAAGTGATTGCACATAATTATTTACAGATTCAATTTTTTGACGAACTAGACGGCTTACATGGCATGCACGTGCACTTCGGCCGGCCTGGCGTGGCTGCGGACGGCGAGGACGTTCCCGAAGAGGTTGATCACGGAGTTGCGGGCGGCGACGGTGTCCACGTAGGCCACGTCACCATGACGACCTGCACGGAGGCGACATCACGTACGGCGGGCGACTCCAAGATCTGTCCGCGCCGGCCAGATCACGGGTGAAGACGGGGAGAAGGCGGCGATCGGCCGAACGGGAAGACGTTGGAATTGGCAGCGTGATCACGTCTAGATCGGCGGGGAAAGGCGGCTATCGGCGGGTAAGGGCGGTGATCGGCGGGTAAGGGCGGCGATCGGCGGGGCGGGGCGACGTTGCAATGGGCCGCGTGATCAGCGCAGGTCGTGTTTTTTTTTTGCGCGAAGGGGAGAGGGTAGTTGCGAGCGGCCGTATCGGCTCGAGCCGTGCGCTCGGCTCTACCTGTATGGCCATGCCGCATACGTCGCGGGATACGCTAAGCACCGTATGCCCAAAATGCCCTTATACGTTAAGCGGGGGGGGGGGGGTACTGAAGCAGAACTCGGCTATAATTCATGAGGTTTAACCCTGGAGAGCTGCAGGCTGCTTGTCTTCTTTCTGAATCACGTTCCTGCTATTTTCTCCGGGCTGACCCTGTGAAGAAATGAGGTTTAATCGTGTATTTATGTCGGTAGTGAGGCTATCAGCTTGCTCTTGGAGGCCATGTATAGAGTCCCATCTATGTTTTCTTGAGAGCTGACCCTGTAATTTGCGTTTCTTAGAAATGATACTGTAAAATTTTCAGTGTATTATAATGAAGTTTGGCAAGAATCCCTTTGAGATAACATTATTCTTTTTAAAGAATAGGTGTTTCCTGGCAAAAAAGAAGAAGCAATGTTGTGTTCATATGATACAAATACGGTCTTTTCAGGAATGTAATTTTGAGGCCATTTTACCGCTTGAAATTCCAGTCAAAACTCAATAAAAAACTTTCAAATGGTTGAGGATGCAACTGCAGATACCCCAAATAATATTTCCACTACATCAATGGTCAAATCAATGGTGCCTCATGAGCAAGTGATAAAAATAGATGACGAAAAGGAAAAAGAAAAACTTAGTACGTATGCATTAGCCTTGATCTGAAGCAATTGTAAAGAGAAGTCTCGGCCATCCAATTTGCCTCGTTCTTACTCTGGGAGTGGAAGAAGATATTTAAAGAAATCGACATGACAGGAAAAGGGTCATGCGATGCAGCCCGTGCAGAATTATGTGCGCGAGGTAAATTTACCTTGCAAGTCTATTGTTTCTTACGGCAATGGTTCTGGAGCGCAGTGTTATTCTATAAAAAAATGTCAGTAATGCCTCCCTACACATTGCCGTAAAATTACAACACCATCATTTGTATTTAAAAACGGAGTGGCTCGATGTCTATCAGAAAGTAGGATTTTTTTCCATTACTAAAAAAGTAAAAACCAGGAAGTCCAAATTAAAAAGATGGAGAAGTTTGATGATTATAGAAAACTCAGATTTTCCTTGTTATTAAAAAATGGAAACAAGAAGTTCAAAAATTAAATAACAAGAAGTTCAACTTCTAATAATAGAGCACTTCAAAATTTCATAAAAGAGATGAAGAAATAAAACCAGGAAGTCCATTTTAAAATATGGAGAAGTTCGTTGATTATAGAAAACTCAGATTTTCCTCGTTATTAAAGAATATAAACAAGAAGTTCCAAAATAAAATAACAAGAAGTTCAACTTTCCAAAATAGAGCGCTTCAAAATTCATAAAAATGGATTAAAAAATTCAGATTAAGAATTCATAAAAAAAACTCAGATATTTTCACGTAACCGAGAGAAGTTTAGATTGATAACTGCCAAAAGTTCACATACTACACGGTGTGCATTTTGTATTAAAAAGAATAAAAAAACAAAGTCTAAAAGCTTTGTTGTTATAAGTTCAAGTCCTCGGTCGGAGAAAGTTTAAAAAAATATTGTGAGAGAAGTTTGTACAAAAAGAATATCATTTGTGTAACATTAACGAAAAATGGATGAGAAAATTACAAACAAAAATACATCACAGAAGTTCAACGTGAAAATAGCAGTAAGTTCAACTACTACGCTGAATGAATTTTAAATGAAGAACTTTTAAAATTGTCGCGAGTATGAAAAAATGATCAACATGGGAAACTTGCGTGTTTACAGCAGCTTTCCATCGGTATATCACCTGCTCAATTCCGGTATATGGATGGAGAGCTACTAGCAGTGGATGGAGATCTACGAGCAAAAAAACACCTAAAAAACAGAGTGAAGTTCAGGTAGACATGCCGAGAAGTTCAAGTTCTTCACGCGGTGCATTTTCGAAGAATTCGTTTCGCGATAAATGCAGAACGCATGATCTCGCTGTTTTTGAACTTACTTAAAAACGGCTAGGAATCAGAGAAAACCATCAACATGAAAACGTTTGGCATTTACCGTAGCTTTTCAGCGGTATATTATTTGCCCCATTCCGATAAAGTTTGTAGAAATTACAGCAGAAATACGTTTTTGCCATTTTCAAAATTGACTTAAAACAGTAAGGAATTCAGAGAAACAATATATACAAAAAAGTTTCACATTTTCTCATGCTTTCCAATGCAGTATCATTTGTTGCATTCGGACGTACGGTTAAAAAATTAGCTTGAAAATACAAACTCGATGGAACTTGTACCGTTTTCTAAATTACTTGTAAACCGTCCAAAATTAGGAAAAACTTCCAACACAAAAAAGTAGCGCATTTTCACAAGCTTTCCAAGGCCATATCATTTGCCTCAATTGGATTAGGCGTTTAGAAATTACATTGAAAATACGGACTCGGCTGTTGGGTTTGCGAAATTTTACGATTTTCCAAATTACTCTTTATCCATAGGGAATTAGAGAAAACTTTCAACATGTAGAAGGAGCAGTTTTGCAGTAGCTTTCCAACACCATATTATTTACCTTATTCCGATAAACGGTTTAGAAATGCGATCGAAAATACGATTCACATTTTTTGTATGAGAAATTCTATTTATATTGATATGCATAACGTGTACAATATGTAGTATCGTAAAATACCAGCAAATGAAAAAGAATTAAATGGAAAACACAAAATTAAAGGAAAAAGAAACCCTGAACCCCAAACCCCCCTAGCCTTTTAGTACCGGTTGATGTTACCAACCGGTACTAAAGGTCTCCTCGTCCCCGGCGCCGGCTCGTGCCACGTGGTGGCCCTTTAGCGGCAGTTCGTGCATAACCGGTACTAAAGGGGAGGGACCTTTAGTCCCCACCCTTTAGTGGCGGTTGCAGAACCGGCACTAAAGGCCCTTACGAACCGGTGTTGTAGCCCGGTTCTGCACTAGTGACAAGCGAAAAAATGCATCTTGCTAGAGGTAACACTACTAGGGAAAAGCCTATACACCGAATTTTACCAGTAGCGCTGTACAAAATCAAGCGCTGCTGCTACTTAGTAGCAGCGCACATAAATAAACCGTGCTACTACTATGACTTTAGCAGTAGCGCGTACTAGCGAAAAGCGCTGCTGCTACGTTTGAACTGGGCGCACATGGCTAGCCCAACCTAGCAGTAGCGCGTATAATGGCCCAGCGCTACTGCTAATCTCCTTAGCTGCAGCGCGCTTACGTGTAAAGCGCTGCTGCTAATGGAAATAAAATAAAGTGAAAAAAGGGGAAAAAGGAGAAAGTAATAGCAGTAGCGGGTTTCAGTAAACGTGCTATAGCTAACTTAGCTATAGCGTGTTTCCGGAAACACGCTACCGTTACGTTTCACTTAAACAGCGGTTTCCCCCCACCCCGCCCCCGGCCACCAATTCTTCCCCAAATCGTCCCTCGCCCTCGCCACCGTCTCCTCACCGCCGCCACCCGAGGCCGCCCTCAGCCTCACCGCCGCCGCCCGAGGCCGCCCTCAGCCTCACCGCCGCCGCCCGAGGCTGCCCTCAGCCTCACCGCCGCCGCCCGAGGCCGCCCTCAGCCTCACAGCCGTCGCCCAAGGCCTCCCTCCATGTCACCGTCGGCGCCCTCCACCTCACCACCGCCCGAGCCCGCCCAGGACCGCAATTGCCCGTGCCCGAGCCCGCCCTCTCCACCCCTGCCTCCGTCACCGAGCACCTCCCCGCCACCGTCTCTCCCCTCTCTGTAAGTCCCCCACCCCTCCCCCTCACTCATCTCTCTCTGTATTTTAGAGAAAAAATTAGATGTTAATTAGATGTTTTTCAGTTAGGGCACTAGAGTTTTGCTAGGTTAATTAGGTTAGTAGTGCTGCTAGTAGTATTGGTACAATAGGTTAATCAAGTGATGTTAAATGAATAACCTAAATGAATGAAATTAGTAGTTAACTGAATTTTTTTCCTTTCACCATTATAGAGCACTAAAGTTAACTGAATTTTGTTCTATTAGTAGTTAAATGAATTTTCTTATACATTTATCATGATATAAGGAAATAAATAATAACTTTATTATTGCCTCTAGGGCATATTTCCTTCACATCAACACCCCACCTAACCAATTATCGTCGGGTGTTGGGTTGGGTGATAGCGGACGGGGTAAGGAGGAGGCTCCATTAGTCGCTGATGACATCGCCATGGATGAGGATGAGGACGACGATGGCGCTGCTGAACAGTATGTCTATACTGGCGCCTCCTCAGAGTTTGAGCATCATGAGTCGGTGCCTGAATTGCCGTCTCAACATATTATGCACGACCTTCCGGTAGTAAAGAAGTTTAGGAAGAGAGCGAGGAAAGGCAAAAAAGTTGTTTCTATGATCCAGCCACCTCAGTAGCCTCGGCTTCAGGACCGTATAGATATCCCCGGTGCGGATAAATGGCATATCCCCGGTCAACCAATCCTACCTGCAACAGCGCTACGGGCCAGATTCGGCGATCTAAAGAGACTTCATGACGATGTGTTGCGGGTAGTGAAAGACCTCATCGCCTCAAAAGATCCAGGATACCCACTCTACGTGGTTAACGTTCCACGGCAAATGTCATACGTCGACAGCTTCCCCGCGGATAAGTTCTTCCTCCGATTCGATTACATATTCGACATGTTTCACGTGAAGAAGCTGGATTTTACGTTTGTCTGCCTTTATGCCTTGCACATGAACTACATCATCGGGGTTGAGCAGATATCTCATATCTGTGTCGCTGACCCGTACTACATGCACGAGGGCTTCTTGGGAGTCTGCGCAAATCACCGTGAATACGCGAGGGATTACATCATCAGTTTCATGCTCACCAATAAGGACAAGGGGGCGATTCTCGTGCCTTATCATCCCGTGTAAGTCATCCACGCTGCTATCCTTCCTTCGATTTCAATCATTCATTTGCACGGTGGAGGCTAATTAATTTGAGGACTTATTTTGCGCAGCGGCGGGCGTGCCGTCCTCATCATCCTCTACCCCCGATTCTCCCATGCTCTTTACTTGGACACGTCGAAGAACATTCACAAAAAGGATTACACCCACATCAAGGATGTTCTCAACAGTGCTATGTATCACTACCAATCACTGGGTGGAGAGGTCAGGGACAAGAAGATGAGGCGCGGCAGGGTCTCCTTCGGCCATAAGACCAACTTCTGCTGCATCCAGCAACCAGACGATTCTCTTAATGATGGATTCTATGTCCTACACCACATGCTGGAGTACAAACGGGATCACCAGAACCTTCGCATGGCACCTTCTTCCGGCGATACCCATATTCTGCAATGGGCAAAGGACATAGGAGATATCGAGGATCATCGACTTCGAGCTGAGTTCTATAACATCTAGCGCGAACTTGCCCAAATCATCATGAAGGAGGTCGTCGGAAAAACAGGGATGTTCTACGGAGAAGGACAAATGTCGCGGGAAGACGTCCGAACATGGATAGCCTCTCAGCGTCTCGACTTGAAGCCTTTCACTAGGCTCGGCGACTATCTCCCTGACTTGGATGGATGGAACGACATGTTGGAGTGATTGTCGATATATGACAATGTGTCCGTTTAGTCCATACTTTCTGTATGACGAAACTTTGAGTTATGCACGGTGAAACTTTATTTGGTGATGTAATTAAACCGTCCTCCTCCTCGACTAGCGAAAATCAATCTAGTTAGGGCATTTTGGGGTACGATGAACTTTGTTATTTATGCTTATGATATGTTGTTTTTATTTTTGGCAAGTCTGTCTCTTTCTGTTGCTCAACTATATATGTTGCATATCATCGACTCATCTTATGATGCAGGTGCATAGATCATAGATGGCGAAGAAGTGCTATGCCAGGAGTATATATACGACAAGTGGCCAGAGTGTCAGGCCCTTCCGGTTTCCGAGCGACAGGCAGTAGTTAGTTTAGAGGTTCACGCTAATGCGAAAGAGGGATACGAACTCATGTTCTCAAAGTGATAGCTCTTCTCGCGTATATCATTGTTTAGATGGATGACGATGTATTTGCATATCATTCGAGACTTGTATCGCTATTTTCGAGATGATGACGAGAGACCACTTTGTGTTGGATGATGATTATGATGATAACATGATTTGATGAGACTAATTGTATGTATATGCTATGATTACATTTGTATGTGTATGATATGATAAAGATTATTGTATAAAGCCTATTCAAATACAAAACAAATACAAAACAAATATGCTGGAAAAAAACTAATAAATAAACTAGTAGTAGCGAGGGGGGAAATTTAGCAGTAGCGCCGCATTGTCAGTAGCGCGTCCCAGCAAACAGCGCTGCAGATAATATCAGTAGCGACCTTTTCCATAGAGCGCTACAGCTATTCATGTATAGAAGTAGCGTGGGACAACCGGCGCTACTGCTATACGTTAGCTGTAGCGCCTTATTAGTAGCGCCGGTGCCCGCGCTACTGAGAGGCCCAAAACCCTCGCTGCTGGTAGGCTTTTCCCTAGTAGTGTAATGTTGAAGCCAAATAAACATAATAGAAGCATCCTTTATGATCTATGCGAACCAGTTTCATTGGCAGAAGAAAACTCACCATTCTAAGGCAGCTCCATAGTCTGGTAGCTTAGTCCATCACTATAGTTTCCAAAAACAACAATCACCAACTCTTCAAACAGAGATGTTGCATTAATAGCACCATCCTGGATTTTTAAGCCCAACAATTATTGTTGTTGCAACCTGCAAAACCTTGTGTAGTCAGGTAGATTCTGTAAAAACCGATGGAATACACCCGCCAAAATGACAAATTAAAGGAAAGTTTAGCATAGCACAAAAACTGTAGGAAATTCATTAGGAGCATTACTTTCTTACTTGCAAATGGAAGCAACACACCTTCAATAACTGTGGGAGGCATGGATTTCATCTGTTTTTAATGGCAAGAAACAAATTTAGCAAACTTAACCTACCAAGATGATGCCCCATTAATTTGTCCATATGCAGCCATATATAAAACAAACTGGGCAGGAATAAACAATAGGCTATATGAGTACATGTAGCCAGTGGAAAAGAACGACAACTACCTACACTAGTGCAGAACCGGGCAATAGGACCGATTCGTAAGGCCCTTTAGTGCCGGTTCCACAACCAGCACTAAAGTGTTGTCACTAAAGCCCCCCCCCCTTAGTACCGGTTCAGCACGAACCGGTGCTAAAGGCCAACACTACTAGGGAAAAGCCTATACACAGAATTTTACCAGTAGCGCTGTACAAAATCAAGCGCTGCTACTACTTAGTAGCAGCGCGCGTAAATAAACCGCGCTACTGCTATGACTTTAGCAGTAGCGCGTACTAGCGAAAAGCGCTGCTGCTACGTTTGAACTGGGCGCACATGGCTAGCCCAACCTAGCAGTAGCGCGTATAATGGCCCAGCGCTACTACTAATCTCCTTAGCTGCAGCGCGCTTACGTGTAAAGCGCTGCTGCTAACGGAAATAAAATAAAGTGAAAAACAAGTAGAAAAGTAAATGAAAATGAAAGAAATAGAAAAAGGAGAAAGGGAAAAAATAAAAGAAAAAAGGGAAAAAGGAGAAACGAATAGCAGTAGCGGGTTTCAGTAAACGCGCTATAGCTAACTTAGCTATAGCGCGTTCCCGGAAACGCGCTACCGTTACGTTTCACTTAAACAGCGGTTTCCCCCCACCCCACCCCGGGCCACCAATTCTTCCCCAAATCGTCCCTCGCCCTCGCCGCCGTCTCCTCACCGCCGCCGCCCGAGGCCACCCTCAGCCTCACAGCCGACACCCAAGGCCGCCCTCCACGTTACCGTCGGCGCCCTCCACCTCACCGCCGCCCGAGCCCGCCCAGGACCGCCCTTGCCCGTGCCCGAGCCCGCCCTGTCCGCCCCTGCCTCCGTCACCGAGCACCTCCCCGCCACCGTCTCTCCCCTCTCTGTAAGTCCCCCACCCCTCCCCCTCACTCATCTCTCTCTGTATTTTAGAGAAAAAATTAGATGTTAATTAGATGTTTTTCAGTTAGGGCACTAGAGTTTTGCTAGGTTAATTAGGTTAGTAGTGCTGCTAGTAGTATTGGTACAGTAGGTTAATTAGGTGATGTTAAATGAATAACCTAAATGAATGAAATTAGTAGTTAACTGAAATTTTTTTCCTTTCATCATTATAGAGCACTAAAGTTAACTGAATTTTGTTCTATTAGTAGTTAAATGAATTTTCTTCTACACTGTTTGCACATGTGGTTGCTCATGTATATTTGGACACTGTTTGTAGGGAATGATGCTTAGTGGCCTATGTTTTGCCGGAATGTTGATTCATTTCTTTTCTGGCAAATTTCAGGTTCTCGATTTGTCCACTTTTTAGCAAAGCTCATGCCGAAATTTTCCGTGAATTTCGGCATGACTTGTGCTACAAACTAGGACATATCGAGTGCCCGTAATTTGCCGCACCAGGAAGGAGTCAACATTCCTGCAAAACAATAGGCCTTTTTATGTCATTATTCATTTTATTAGGTCTAGAATTAATTGACTAGATTTAATCATAGGAAACATGGCTAGCAACGATGAAGGACAGGGTTTTGGTGATTGCGAGGACGCCTACCGAGCGGCAGACGAATTTTTTAGCCTTACTGATGATCAACCGATGTTATTGCTGGGCCCACCGGTGGCATCGGGGACTGAGACCGACACGCAGACCGGTGCTGAGACTGAGACCGGCGCTCAAACTCAGACCGGCATCGAGACCGGCGCTGAGACTGAGACCGGCGCTGCCTCGGGGAGCAGAGTCGGTGTAGAACTGAAAGCAAAGAGGCAACGGGTTCCTAACAAACTCAAGACTACTAGAGTGGTGGTCACGGAGGTGGACGAAGGCAATTTTGAGCCAATGGCGCCCGAGGAAGCGCGTCGATGCTACGGAAATCAAATAGGCTGCATCATACGGACAACCGCCACCATCAACGATGAGAAACTACAGAAGATAGAAAATACGAGGAGCTCCCTCCTAAAGAAGTTTCACCAGATATTCTTGTTCCCGGGCCAGAATGAGAAGGATTATAAAGATCCAGATGAGGACCCAGCAATGAAGAAGATAAACAAACACGCCATGACCAAGTTTAGCGACGCGTTGGCCGCCTGGAAAAATCGAGTGAAAGCAAGGATCATCGACAAGAAGGAACCCTACTCCGAGATTGTAAAGAATAATCCGACAATCACGGAAGAGCAGTTTCAAATATTCAAGGAGGCTTGCGAGGCCGAAGATGCCAAAAAAAGTCTAAGTACATGAAGGGGCTTCAAGAGAGGAACATTGGGAGCCACCACCTCGGAAGCCGTGGTTACAGCGGAAAGAGGTCCAAATGGGCCAAGGAGGACGCGGAAGCCGCGAGTCTGGGCATCCCAGACCCCTTGGCGGAGTTCACCGTCCCGCAGGAGCGTGACGTCCTCAGGGCCCGGCACCGTTGGGACCCAGTGAAAAAGGTTTACGAGACAACACCGGTCAATACGGAGTTCATGAGACTGCTGGTAATTTTAGTTTCTGATCAATTCGACTGCACACGTTAGTCATATTTGTAAACGATCGTTGTGCCTTTTGCAGAGAGAGCAGAACAAGATTGCGGCCGAAAGCGACTCGCTGTCTGAGGCATTGGCGAGGCCCAAGTGGGTCACTCCATTCAACCGGGCGTTGAACATATTGAAACAACAACCGGTGGATACTCGACCGTCGTATGGACGCATGCACGGTGTTGGAGACGGCGCCACGTGGAAGAAGTACTACCATGAGACCATGGAGGAGAGAAAGGAAAGATGCAGGTTAAATGAAGAAAACATCGACAAGAGGGTTGAGATTGCGGTTGAGAAGAAATCAACAGAGACAGTCGCAACAGCGGTAGCTGCCACAAAACAGGTGGCTTTAGATATTTCTACTACCTTGGTTCCGGCCGTTTTCAATTGGACCATTCAAAATCCAAAAAAAGATGCAGCGGACTTTCCCCTTGCTGACTTCTTGGCGGGGAGCAGCTCGACTAGCATTGCACCAGCTCCTGCAGGTGCACCTGCTCCCACACCAGCTCCCGCACCGGACGTGCTAGGCGGTGCTTCGTCTTTGGCTGAGCTCGACGCCCTCACGGTATCTGTCACACCGGCCCCCTTCAATATAAATGTATAATATCCCGTTTTCGTTGCCTTTCGGATGTCTCACATCGCAGACTTTTCTTTGCAGGCCGAAGAAACCCCGTGCACCATATTGTACACCATCGGCGACCAGAAGGTGGACGTGGGGAAGGCGACGATAATGTAGCCGAAGGAACCATTGTTCCACAGCCGGCCGATCCCCCCAAACGTCTTCAAGGTTTCCGTGGCCAGTGTCAAACCGGGCCACGAGAATTTGCCTCCTCCAGTACTACTGGGGGATGACGACGAGACATCGCGGCGGCTTGGTGATTGTTGCAATGCTAGGTGGGTCCTGTTGTGGCCAAAGAGCCTGCTTCGTCTGGAGGCGGCCGGGAGCACACCCACGAGCACGCAGCCTCAGCAAGGTATGAACATCATGTTGGGTTTCGTAGTAATTTCAAAAAATTTCCTCTCGCAACACGCAAGATCATGTGATGCATAGCAACGAGATGGGAGAGTGTTGTCTATGTACCCACGCAGACCGACTGCGGAAGCGTTGACACAACGTAGAGGAAGTAGTCGTACGTCTTCCCGATCCAACCGATCAAGCACCGAAACTACGGCACCTCCGAGTTCGAGCACACGTTCAGCTCGATGACGATCCCCGGACTCCAATCCAGCAAAGTGTCGGTGAAGAGTTCCGTCAGCACGACGGCGTGGTGACGATCTTGATGATGTCTACACAGCAGGGCTTCGCCTAAGCACTACAACGGTATGACCGAGGTGGAATATGGTGGCTGGGGGCACCGCACACGGCTAAGGAGATCACGTGGATCAACTTGTGTGTTCTAGGGTGCCTCTACCTCAGTATATCAAAGGACCAAAGAGGGGGGAGGCTGGCCGGCCACAGGAGGCGCGCCAGGAGAGTCCTACTCCCTCTGGGAGTAGGATTCCCCCCCCCCCCAATCCTAGTTGGAATAGGATTCCTCGGGGGGAGAAGAGAGAGAGGGGGCCGGCCACCTCTCCTAGTCCTAATAGGACTAGGGGAAGGGGGGAGGCGCACAGCCACCTTGGGCTGCCCCTTTCTCCTTTCCACTAAAGCCCACTAAGGCCCATATAGCTTCCCGGGGGGTTCCGGTAACCTCCCGGTACTCCGGTAAAATCCCGATTTCACCTGGAACATTTCCGATATCCAAACATAGGCTTCCAATATATCAATCTTTACGTCTTGACCATTTTGAGACTCCTCGTCATGTCCGTGATCACATCCGGGACTCCGAACAACCTTCGGTACATCAAAATGCATAAACTCATAATATAACTATCATCGTAACCTTAAGCGTGCGGACCCTACGGGTTCGAGAACAATGTAGACATGACCGAGACACGTCTCCGGTCAATAACCAATAGCGGGACCTGGATGCCCATATTGGCTCCTACATATTCTACGAAGATCTTTATCGGTCAGACCGCATAACAACATACGTTGTTCCCTTTGTCATCGGTATGTTACTTGCCCGAGATTCGATCGTCGGTATCCAATACCTAGTTCAATCTCGTTACCGGAAAGTCTCTTTACTCGTTCCGTAATACATCATCCCGCAACTAACTCATTAGTTGCAATGCTTGCAAGGCTTATGTGATGTGCATTACCGAGAGGGCCCAGAGATACCTCTCCGACATCGGAGTGACAAATCCTAATCTCGAAATACGCCAACCCAACATGTACCTTTGGAGACACCTGTAGAGCTCCTTTATAATCACCCAGTACGTTGTGACGTTTGGTAGCACACAAAGTGTTCCTTCGGTAAACGGGAGTTGCATAATCTCATAGTCATAGGAACATGTATAAGTTATGAAGAAAGCAATAGCAACAAACTTAAACGATCGGGTGCTAAGCTAATGGAATGGGTCATGTCAATCAGATCATTCAACTAATGATGTGACCTCGTTAATCAAATAACAATACTTTGTTTATGGTTAGGAAACATAACCATCTTTGATTAACGAGCTAGTCAAGTAGAGGCATACTAGTGACATTAAGTTTGTCTATGTATTCACACATGTATTATGTTTCCGGTTAATACAATTCTAGCATGAATAATAAACATTTATCATGATATAAGGAAATAAATAATAACTTTATTATTGCCTCTAGGGCATATTTCCTTCAGTCTCCCACTTGCACTAGAGTCAATAATCTAGATTACACTGTAATGATTCTAACACCCATGGAGCCTTGGTGCTGATCATGTTTTGCTCGTGGAAGAGGCTTAGTCAACGGGTCTGCAACATTCAGATCCGTATGTATCTTGCAAATTTCTATGTCTCCCACCTGGACTAGATCCCGGATGGAGTTGAAGCGTCTCTTGATGTGCTTGGTCCTTTTGTGAAATCTGGATTCCTTTGCTAAGGCAATTGCACCAGTATTGTCACAAAAGATTTTCATTGGACCCGATGCACTAGGTATGACACCTAGATCGGATATGAACTCCTTCATCCAGACTCCTTCGTTCGCTGCTTCCGAAGCAGCTATGTATTCCGCTTCACATGTAGATCCCGCTACGACGCTTTGTTTAGAACTGCACCAACTGACAGCTCCACCGTCTAATGTAAACACGTATCCGGTTTGCGATTTAGAATCATCCGGATCAGTGTCAAAGCTTGCATCAACGTAACCATTTACGACGAGCTCTTTGTCACCTCCATATACGAGAAACATATCCTTAGTCCTTTTCAGGTATTTCAGGATGTTCTTGACCGCTGTCCAGTGATCCACTCCTGGATTACTTTGGTACCTCCCTGCTAGACTTATAGCAAGGCACACATCAGGTCTGGTACACAGCATTGCATACATGATAGATCCTATCGCTGATGCATAGGGAACATCTTTCATATTCTCTCTATCTTCTGCAGTGGTCGGGCATTGAGTCTTACTCAATTTCACACCTTGTAACACAGGCAAGAACCCTTTCTTTGCTTGATCCATTTTGAACTTCTTCAAAACTTTGTCAAGGTATGTGCTTTGTGAAAGTCCAATTAAGCGTCTTGACCTATCTCTATAGATCTTAATGCCTAATATGTAAGCAGCTTCACCGAGGTCTTTCATTGAAAAACTCTTATTCAAGTATCAATTTATGCTATCCAGAAATTCTATATCATTTCCAATTAGTAATATGTCATCCACATATAATATCAGAAATGCTACAGAGCTCCCACTCACTTTCTTGTAAATACAGGCTTCTCCGAAAGTCTGTATAAAACCAAATGCTTTGATCACACTATCAAAGCGTTTATTCCAACTCCGAGAGGCTTGCACCAGTCCATAAATGGATCGCTGGAGCTTGCACACTTTGTTAGCTCCCTTTGGATCGACAAAACCTTCCGGTTGCATCATATACAACTCTTCTTCCAGAAATCCATTCAGGAATGCAGTTTTGACATCCATCTGCCAAATTTCATAATCATAAAATGCGGCAATCGCTAACATGATTCGGACAGACTTAAGCATCGCTACAGGTGAGAAAGTCTCATCGTAGTCAACCCCTTGAACTTGTCGAAAACCTTTCGCGACAAGTCGAGCTTTGTAGACAGTAACATTACCATCAGCGTCAGTCTTCTTCTTGAAGATCCATTTATTCTCAATTGCTTGCCGATCATCGGGCAAGTCAACCAAAGTCCATACTTTGTTCTCATACATGGATCCCATCTCAGATTTCATGGCTTCAAGCCACTTTGTGGAATCTGGGCTTACCATCGCTTCTTCATAGTTCGTAGGTTCATCATGATCTAGTAGCATGACTTCCAGAACAGGATTACCGTACCATTCTGGTGCGGATCTTACTCTGGTTGATCTACGAGGTTCAGTAGTATCTTGATCTGAAGTTTCATGATCATTATCATTAGCTTCCTCACTAACTGGTGTAGGTGTCACTGAAACAGTTTTCTGTGATGTACTACTTTCCAGTAAGGGAGCAGGTACAGTTACCTCGTCAAGTTCTACTTTCCTCCCACTCACTTCTTTCGAGAGAAACTCCTTCTCTAGAAAGGATCCATTCTTAGCAACGAATGTCTTGCCTTCGGATCTGTGATAGAAGGTGTACCCAACAGTCTCCTTTGGGTATCCTATGAAGACACATTTCTCCGATTTGGGTTCGAACTTATCAGGTTGAAGCTTTTTCACATAAGCATCGCAACCCCAAATTTTAAGAAACGACAACTTTGGTTTCTTGCCAAACCATAGTTCATAAGGTATCGTCTCAACGGATTTTGATGGTGCCCTATTTAACGTGAATGCGGCCGTCTCTAAAGCATAACCCCAAAACGATAGCGGTAAATCTGTAAGAGACATCATAGATCGCACCATATCTAGTAAAGTACGATTACGACGTTCGGACACACCATTACGCTGTGGTGTTCCGGGTGGCGTGAGTTGCGAAACTATTCCACAGTTTTTCAAATGTACACCAAACTCGTAACTCAAATATTCTCCTCCACGATCAGATCGTAGAAACTTTATTTTCTTGTTACGATGATTTTCAACTTCACTCTGAAATTCTTTGAACTTTTCAAATGTTTCAGACTTATGTTTCATTAAGTAGATATACCCATATCTGCTTAAATCATCTATGAAGGTGAGAAAATAACGATATCCGCCACGAGCCTCAATATTCATCGGACCACGTACATCGGTATGTATGATTTCCAACAAATCTGTTGCTCTCTCCATAGTACCGGAGAACGGTGTTTTAGTCATCTTGCCCATGAGGCACGGTTCGCAAGTACCAAGTGATTCATAATCAAGTGGTTCCAAAAGTCCATCGGTATGGAGTTTCTTCATGCGCTTTACACCGATATGACCTAAACGACAGTGCCACAAATAAGTTGCACTTTCATTATCAACTCTGCATCTTTTGGCTTCGACATTATGAATATGTGTATCACTACTATCGAGATTCATCAAAAATAGACCACTCTTCAAAGGTGCATGACCATAAAAGATATTACTCATATAAATAGAACAACCATTATTCTCTGATTTAAATGAATAACCGTCTCGCATCAAACAAGATCCAGATATAATGTTCATGCTCAACGCTGGCACCAAATAACAATTATTTAGGTCTAATATTAATCCCGAAGGTAGATGTAGAGGTAGCGTGCCGACCGAGATCACATCGACATTGGAACCGTTTCCCACGCGCATCGTCACCTCGTCCTTTGCCAGTGCCCACTTATTCCGTAGTCCCTGTTTCGAGTTGCAAATATTAGCAACAGAACCAGTATCAAATACCCAGGTGCTACTGCAAGCTCTAGTAAGGTACACATCAATAACATGTATATCACATATACCTTTGTTCACCTTGCCACCCTTCTTATCCGCCAAATACTTGGGGCAGTTCCACTTCTAGTGACCAGTCTGCTTGCAGTAGAAGCACTCAGTTTCAGGCTTAGGTCCAGACTTGGGTTTCTTCTCCTGAGCAGCAACTTGCTTGCTGTTCTTCTTGAAGTTCCCCTTCTTCTTCTTCCCTTTGCCCTTTTTATTGAAACTAGTGGTCTTGTTAACCATCAACACTTGATGCTCTTTCTTGATTTCTACCTCCGCAGCTTTCAGCATTGCGAAGAGCTCGGGAATAGTCTTGTTCATCCCTTGCATATTATAGTTCATCACGAAGCTCTTGTAGCTTGGTGGCTGTGATTGGAGAATTCTGTCAATGACGCAATCATCCGGAAGATTAACTCCCAATTGAATCAAGTGATTATTATACCCAGACATTTTGAGTATATGCTCACTGACAGAACTGTTCTCCTCCATCTTGCAGCTATAGAACTTATTGGAGACTTCATATCTCTCAATCCGGGTATTTGCTTGAAATATTAACTTCAACTCCTGGAACATCTCATATGCTCCATGACATTCAAAATGTCGTTGAAGTCCCGATTCTAAGCCGTAAAGCATGGCACACTGAACTATCGAGTAGTCATCAGCTTTGCTCTGCCAGATGTTCATAACATCTGGTGTTGCTCCAGCAGTAGGCCTGGCACCTAGCGGTGCTTCCAGGACGTAATTCTTCTGAGCAGCAATGAGGATAATCCTCAAGTTATGGACCCAGTCCGTATAATTGCTACCATCATCTTTCAACTTTGCTTTCTCAAGGAACGCATTAAAATTCAACGGAACAACAGCACGAGCCATCTATCTACAATCAACATAAACAAGCAAGATACTATCAGGTACTAAGTTCATGATAAGTTTAAGTTCAATTAATCAAATTACTTAAGAACTCCCACTTAGATAGACATCCCTCTAATCTTCTAAGTGATTACGTGATCCAAATCAACTAAACCATAACCGATCATCACGTGAGATGGAGTAGTTTTCAATGGTGAACATCGTTATGTTGATCATATCTACTATATGATTCATGCTCGACCTTTCGGTCTCCGTGTTCCGAGGCCATATCTGCATATGCTAGGCTCGTCAAGTTTAACCTGAGTATTCTGCGTGTGCAAAACTGGCTTGCACCCGTTGTAGATGGACGTAGAGCTTATCACACCCGATCATCACGTGGTGTCTGGGCACGACGAACTTTGGCGATGGTGCATACTCAGGGAGAACACTTCTTGATAATTTAGTGAGAGATCATCTTATAATGCTACCGTCAATCAAAGCAAGATAAGATGCATAAAAAGATAAACATCACATGCAATCAATATAAGTGATATGATATGGCCATCATCTTCTTGTGCTTGTGATCTCCATCTCCGAAGCACCGTCATGATCACCATCGTCACTGGCGCGACACCTTGATCTCCATCGCAGCATCGTTGTCATCTCGCCAATCTTATGCTTCCATGACTATCACTACCGTTTAGTAATAAAGTAAAGCATTACATCGCGATTGCATTGCATACAATAAAGCGACAACCATATGGCTCCTGCCAGTTGCCCATAACTCGGTTACAAAATATGATCATCTCATACAATAAAATTCAGCATCATGCCTTGACCATATCACATCACAACATGCCCTGCAAAAACAAGTTAGACGTCCTCTACTTTGTTGTTGCAAGTTTTACGTGGCTACTACGGGCTTAAGCAAGAACCAATCTCACCTACGCATCAAAACCACAATGATAGTTTGTCAAATAGACTCCGTTTTAACCTTCGCAAGGACCGGGCGTAGCCACAATTGGTTCAACTAAAGTTGGAGAGACAGTCGCCCGCAAGCCACCTGTGTGCAAAGCACGTCGGGGGAACCGGTCTCGCGTAAGCGTACGCGTAATGTTGGTCCGGGTCGTCTCGTCCAACAATGCCGCCGAACCAAAGTATGACATGCTGGTAGGCAGTATGACTTATATCGCCCACAAGTCACTTGTGTTCTACTCGTGCATATAACATCAACATAAATAACCTAGGCTCGGATGCCACTGTTGGGTTTCGTAGTAATTTCAAAAAATTTCCTACGCACACGCAAGATCATGTGATGCATAGCAACGAGAGGGGAGAGTGTTGTCTACGTACCCACGCAGACCGACTGCGGAAGCGTTGACGCAACATAGAGGAAGTAGTCGTACGTCTTCACGATCCAACCGATCAAGCACCGAAACTACGGCACCTCCGAGTTCGAGCACACGTTCAGCTCGATGACGATCCCCGGACTCCAATCCAGCAAAGTGTCAGGAAGAGTTCTGTCAGCACGACGGCGTGGTGACAATCTTGATGTACTACAGCAGCAGGGCTTCGCCTAAACTCCGCTACAGTATTATCGAGGACTATGGTGGCTGGGGGCACCGCACACGGCTAAGGAATAGATCACGTGGATCAACTTGTGTGTTCTAGGGTGCCTCTACCTCAGTATATAAAGGACCAAAGGGGGGAGGTTGGCCGGCCACAAGGGGCGCGCCAGGAGAGGCCTACTCCCTCCGGGAGTAGGATTCCCCCCCCCCAATCCTAGTTGGAATAGGATTCCTTGAGGGGGGAAAGAGAGAGAGGGGGCCGGCCACCTCTCCTAGTCCTAATAGGACTAGGGGAAGGGGGGAGGTGCACAGCCACCTTGGGCTGCCCCTTTCTCCTTTCCACTAAAGCCCACTAAGGCCCATCTAGCTCCCGGGGGGTTCCGGTAACCTCCCGGTACTCCGGTAAAATCCCGATTTCACCCGGAACACTTCCGATATCCAAACATAGGCTTCCAATATATCAATCTATACGTCTCGGCCATTTCGAGACTCCTCGTCATGTCTGTGATCACATCCGGGACTCCGAACAACCTTCGGTACATCAAAATGCATAAACTCATAATATAACTATCATCGTAACCTTAAGCGTGCGGACCCTACGGGTTCGAGAACAATGTAGACATGACCGAGACACGTCTCCGGTCAATAACCAATAGCGGGACCTGGATGCCCATATTGGCTCCTACATATTCTACGAAGATCTTTATCGGTCAGACCGCATAACAACATACGTTGTTCCCTTTGTCATCGGTATGTTACTTGCCCGAGATTCGATCGTCGGTATCCCATACCTAGTTCAATCTCGTTACCGGCAAGTCTCTTTACTCGTTCCGTAATACATCATCCCGCAACTAACTCATTAGTTGCAATGCTTGCAAGGCTTATGTGATGTGCATTACCGAGAGGGCCCAGAGATACCTCTCCGACAATCGGAGTGACAAATCCTAATCTCGAAATACGCCAACCCAACATGTACCTTTGGAGACACCTGTAGTACTCCTTTATAATCACCCAGTTACGTTGTGACGTTTGGTAGTACCCAAAGTGTTCCTCCGGTAAACGGGAGTTGCATAATCTCATAGTTATAGGAACATGTATAAGTCATGAAGAAAGCAATAGCAACATACTAAACGATCGGGTGCTAAGCTAATGGAATGGGTCATGTCAATCAGATCATTCAACTAATTATGTGACCTCGTTAATCAAATAACAACACTTTGTTCATGGTTAGGAAACATAACCATCTTTGATTAACGAGCTAGTCAAGTAGAGGCATACTAGTGACACTAAGTTTGTCTATATTCACACATGTATTATGTTTCCGGTTAATACAATTCTAGCATGAATAATAAACATTTATCATGATATAAGGAAATAAATAATAACTTTATTATTGCCTCTAGGGCATATTTCCTTCACATCAACACCCCACCTAACCAATTATCATCGGGTGTTGGGTTGGGTGATAGCGGACGGGGTAAGGAGGAGGCTCCATTAGTTGCTGATGACATCGCCATGGATGAGGATGAGGACGACAATGGCGCTGCTGAACAGTATGTCTATACTGGCGCCTCCTCAGGGTTTGAGCGTCATGAGTCGGTGCCTGAATTGTCGTCTCAACATATTATGGATGACCTTCCGGTAGTAAAGAAGTTTAGGAAGAGAGCGAGGAAAGGCAAAAAAGCTGTTTCTATGATCCAGCCGCCTCAGCAGCCTCGGCTTCAGGACCATATAGATATCCCCGGTGCAGATAAATGGCATATCCCCGGTCAACCAATCCTACCTGCAACAGCGCTACGGGCCAGATTCGGCGATCTAAAGAGACTTCATGATGATGCATGTGATGCGGGTAGAGAAAGACCTCATCACCTCGAAAGATCCAGGATACCCACTTTACATGGTTAACATTCCACGGCAAATGTCGTACGTCGACAGCTTCCCCGCGGATAAGTTCTTCCTCCGATTCGATTACATATTCGACATGTTTCACGTGAAGAAGCTGGATTTTACGTTTGTCCGCCTTTATGCCTTGCACATGAACTACATCATCGGGGTTGAGCAGATATCTCATATCTGTGTCGCTGACCCGTACTACATGCACGAGGGCTTCTTGGGAGTCTGCGCAAATCACCGTGAATAGGCAAGGGATTACATCGTCAGTTTCATGCTCACCAATAAGGACAAGGGGGCAATTCTCGTGCCTTATCATCCCGTGTAAGTCATTCGCGCTGCTATCCTTCCTTCGATTTCAATCATTCATTTGTACGGTGGAGGCTAATTAATTTGAGGACTTATTTTGCGCAGCGGCGGGCGCGCCGTCCTCATCATCCTCTACCCCCGATTCTCCCACGCTCTTTACTTGGACATGTCGAAGAACATTCACAAAAAGGATTACACCCACATCAAGGATGTTCTCAACAGTGCTATGTATCACTACCAATCACTGCGTGGAGAGGTCAGGGACAAGAAGATGAGGCGCGGCAGGGTCTCCTTCGGCCATAAGACCAACTTCTGCTGCATCCAGCAACCAGACGATTCTCTTAATGATGGATTCTATGTCCTACACCACATGCTGGAGTACAAACGGGATCACCAGAACCTTCGCATGGCACCTTCTTCCGGCGATACCCATATTCTGCAATGGGCAAAGGACATAGGAGATATCGAGGATCATCGACTTCGAGCTGAGTTCTATAACATCTAGCGCGAACTTGCCCAAATCATCATGAAGGAGGTCGTCGGAAAAACAGGGATGTTCTACGGAGAAGGACAAATGTCGCGGGAAGACGTCCGAACATGGATAGCCTCTCAGCGTCTTGACCTGAAGCCTTTCACTAGGCTCGGGGACTATCTCCCTGACTTGGATGGATGGAACGACATGTTGGAGTGATTGTCGATATATGACAATGTGTCCATTTAGTCCATACTTTCTGTATGACAAAACTTTGAGTTATGCACGGTGAAACTTTATTGGTGATGTAATTAAACCGTCCTCCTCCTCGACTAGCGAAAATCAATCTAGTTAGGGCATTTTGGGGTACGATGAACTTTGTTATTTATGCTTATGATATGTTGTTTTTATTTTTGGCAAGTCTGTCTCTTTCTGTTGCTCAACTATATATGTTGCATATCATCGACTCATCTTATGATGCAGGTGCATAGATCATAGATGGCGAAGAAGTGCTATGCCAGGAGTATATATACGACAAGTGGCCAGAGTGTCAGGCCCTTCCGGTTTCCGAGCGACAGGCAGTGGTTAGTTTAGAGGTTCACGCTAATGCGAAAGAGGGATACGAACTCATGTTCTCAAAGTGATAGCTCTTCTCGCGTATATCATTGTTTAGATGGATGACGATGTATTTGCATAACATTCGAGACTTGTATCGCTATTTTTGAGATGATGACGAGAGACCACTTTGTGTTGGATGATGATTATGATGATAACATGATTTGATGAGACTAATTGTATGTATATGCTATGATTACATTTGTATGTGTATGATATGCTAAAGATTATTGTATAAAGCCTATTCAAATACAAACAAATACAAAACAAATATGTAGGAAAAAAAACTAATAAATAAACTAGTAGTAGCGAGGGGGGAAATTTAGCAGTAGCGCCGCATTGTCAGTAGCGTGTCCCAGCAAACAGCACTGCAGATAATATCAGTAGCGCCCTTTCCCAAAGAGCGCTACAGCTATTCATGTATAGCAGTAGCGTGGGACAACCGGCGCTACTGCTATACGTTAGCTGTAGCGCCTTATTAGTAGCGCCAGTGCCCGCGCTACTGAGAGGCCCAAAACCCTCGCTGCTGGTAGGCTTTTCCCTAGTAGTGCAACCACGTGGCACGAGCCAGCTCCGGGGGCAGGGAGCCCTTTAATGCCGGTTGGTAACACCAACCGGTACTAAATATTTGTGGGTTTTTGTTTTAATTTTTATTTTTCCTTTAAATTTGTGTTATCAATTTAATTTAGGATTGTTTTACGTTATAATGAGTTGTTATACTTGATATGGATATGGATATGGCATATATATATACTTGATCACTTAGCTAGGATCCATATATCCAGTTCAAACTAATTTGCGGTTTCTTTCATGCATAAATGATATATATAATAACTCATCATCATCATCACATATTAATAAATAAATAAACTCTTGCATCATATCATCACCAACAACAGTATATATATATATATATACTGGCTAGCTAAAAATCATCGTAGTCGTCATTAATTACCACTATTTAATCATCATAGTCATTACCGCTATATATATCTAATCACCACCAACACTAACTTAAAGAAGAAACATTCACTTCTAACAGAAGCAAAGATATCATCGAGTTCAACATGGTCATGATATTATAAGCGTTCACAAGCAAATCACTATTTCAGATTAATTAAGTTCAGGACAATACGAGCATGAACTAGCTAAATCACTCCTGCTGCTCCCTCTCAGGTAGAATAGCATAGAACATGTATAGCTCTCCTGATTCATCATACTGGAGCATGCAGATGAATTTGTCTCCTAATCTTGGGTTGCACTTCTCCTTGCTGCCCCCTAGTACTTCTCTGCAATCGTTAACAATTTTGCTCCAATCTTTCACTATTAAGCATTCTTCGCTTTCAGAAATCCTGAATGCACTCATGTGCAATGTAGGAAATCTTGGTCGTAAGCTAACCATTGACATGCGACCTTTTGTCTCGATCCACTGAGGCACAACTGTCATCGGGAGTCCCTATTGAAGAACATCGTATAGTAATTAATATACTTAGCAATGAAAGTTTAGCTTCAAAAATAATGTATGCAAAAGATGCACTAAGGACAAATAGTAAAAATCTTACCATCTTTTGATTATAGATGTGACCGTAGTTCAATACGATCACTATTGGTCGCACGTTTTGAGTACTAACATTTCTAAGTTGAGGAAGAAAATTTGTCTTGACAGTATGAAGATCCTCAAGCCATGAAACATAATGACTTATCTCCTCGCAGTTTAGTTGAACCCCGGGGCAGTAGTAGGTCCTGTCTACCAAGCGCCGGACATGTTTGCTTGAACCAAAATAAGCTGACAATACAAATTAGTTGTCAACTATTTTTGAATAAACAATATCAAAGACATAAACATATGCATGCATGGTTGAGAAAAACTCACATAATGGTAGAACTGGAGGCGTTTGCACATCGACCCAGATGTCTCTATTACCTTCAATATCATTTTCCGGACGAATATCAAAGGTGATAACCATATCAGGCTCAAATGCATAAGCCTTGCATAGTGCTTGCCAAGTTTTGCATTCAAAATGGGTGTATGTGTCTCCATTATATAATTTGACGTTGAAAGTATACCCATGCTCGGTCTTCAAGTAAACTCTATTTACCTCCATATCATCTATAGCACTAAAACATATCTTATCCAAGACAAAAAATCTTGCATGGCAGGGGATGCGCTAGTAGAATAGTGAAAATTTAAAATTATAAGTTGAAGCAAATGAATCATAAGTCATGCTTTAAAATTATAAGTTGAAGCAAATAAAGCATAAGTTTTGCATTCAAATAATAATTGCCGTTGTGACTTACTGTATCCACTTCGAATGTCTTATCCAGCTTGATGCTGAAGCGCCTACCATCAACAAGGAAATTTCTGTCACACAGGCCGCGCTGGTCTTCACAGTGTTCACAGATAATGAAATCTTTTTCGTCGTCAGATGACATTTCCTATGTTCATATAGGTGAAACATGCATTAAACACTTATTACTATCTAACATTAATTAATATCTAGCTAATTCAAATATATATTCATCTAACATTTGACATTAATATATCTAACTATATTTATCTCTAACAATTGACATTACTATATATTTAACTTTTCTATCTAATTCATCTAACATTCGACATTAATCTAACATTTATATAAACTAAAAATATATAAAAAATTAAATAAACAGAAAAACTCATTAACAAATAATATTTTAATTAGATCATCAAATCTCAGATACCTAAATTTTCTTACTAAAAATAAACTAGTTATATTAATTATTCAACTAGTTAAAATCTCATATACCTAAATAAACTAGTTCGACAATTTTCTTACTAAAAATAAACTAGTTATATTAATTATTCAACTAGTTCAAATCTAATATACCTAATTAATATATATCTAGCTATTCATCTCTAACAATAATTGACATTAATATATATTTAACTTTTCTATCTAATTCATCTAACATTCGACATTAATCTAAGATTCGATCATCTAATTAACTTTTCTAAAAAACAGAAAACAGAAAATAAGTAAAAAAAATGTGTGTGTGTGTGTATGTGTGTGTGTATGTATGTGTGTGTATGTGTGTGTGTATACTGCAGTGCCGCCCCGTACGCTGCCGCCCCGTACGTACGAGCGGGGGCGCCGGCGTACGGGGCGGGGGCGCCGGCGTACGTACGGGCCGGCCGGTGCGCGCGGCGCGGGTGCGAGAGAGACGTACGGCCGCGGTGACGACGACGGACGGCCGCGGCGTTCGGGGCGGCGGCGCGAGACGGCGACGACGACGGGCGGCGGCGGGGACAGCGACGACGGACGACGGGCGACGGGCGGCGACGACGGGATCGAGCGGCGCGCGGCGATGTCTCGAAAGAGGTTGCAGACGAAGTGGGGAGATGAAACTGAAATTTTCGTAAGTGCTATATATATAGGATGGGCCTTTAGTACCGATTCGTGGCTCCAACTGGTACTAAAGGCCTATTTTCGTCAGGCCAAGCGGCGGGAAACGAAGGCCTTTAGTACCGGTTGGAGCCACCAACCGGTACTAAAGGGGGGCCTTTAGTACCGGTTGGAGCCAGCAACCGGTACTAAAGGCCTTGCGTTGCCACCCCGCGGTGCACAAAGTTTAGTCCCACCTCGCCGAGCGAAGGGCAGCCGCACTGGTTTATAAACCCAGTCGCGACTGCCTCGTTAAACTCCTCTATATAGCAGGCTTGTGGGCCTAACTTCTGCGCGCTGCCCTGTGAGTCTGCTGAGCCTTTAGGGCCTGTAATTGCACGCTCGTGGCCTAGCAGGCCCACAGGGCAGCGCCCCAATTTTTTTATAGTTTTTTTCTTTTCTACTTTATTTTCTTCTATTTATTTCTAAGTAGTTTTTTATATAGTTTTTTTTTCTTTTCTGCTATATTTTTTCTTTTCTGCTATTTTTTCTTTTCTGCTTTATTTATTTTCTTCTATTCATTTATTTTTATATACCATGCCAAGTTGATGGTTAAAACTTGATGGTCAAAGTCTGGAGTTATAATCAAAGTTTAAAAAAATGAAATGCCGAAATGCAACTAGTTTTTTCCATAACAGAAGAAGTCCGGAGTTGTAATAAGTTATTAAAAATAAAAAAAGAGGTGCAATGCTCGTTAATTAGCTTCAAGCGTTTCGTAATAGTGTAAACTGCACTGCACATAGCTCCGTGCAGTCTACCATATTCATCAAGGCTTGAAGCTAAGAAACGTGAGCATTGAGCCTCTTCTTCATCATCTCTGCACTCAGGGCTTATAAACCGCTCCTAGTCCCTCTCTCTTCGCGAGGTGGGACTAAAAACAGCTGACTAAGAAACTGTAGTACTGGTTCATGCCATGAACTGGTACTAAAGGTGCTCGTGGGGCCCCAGCCTTACCTGACACAACCTCATTAGTACCAGTTCGTGGCACGAACCGGTGCTAAAAGTTCGCCACGAACCGTTACTAAAGAGCTCCACCCGCCTAGCAGTTGAAACCGGTACTAAAGAGCTCCTCCCGCCTAGCAGTTGAATGGTGCATACTGAATGCACAAAAAGTCTGGAGTTGTAATAAGTTTAAAAAAATGAAATGCCTTTGTAACAGATGAGTTTAATTTCGTCAGAAACCCGAATACTTCGAAAGAGATTGTCCAGTTTGTAAACGAAGTGCATCCAGTTTTTGCCGTAACCCTCTCTACTTTTTTGAACATGATATGTGGGTGAAATGATGATACCATGCCAAGTTTCAACTTTTCAGAGTTTATTTGTAGTGCTTTTCAATTTCCAGGTCATTTAGTTCTCAAAACAAATCATGAAATGCACGAAAAATAGCAAATGAAGGCATAAATGATTGAAAGTTGATGGCGTCGCTTTGAATAGTGCATACTGAACGCAAAAAATATAAGAGCATTTAGATCATGATCTTATATTTCTTTACAGTCTGAATTGTCAATATGATCTTATACATAAAAAATGCTATGATCATCAATGATCTTTTTATGTACAATCTGAATTGTCAATATGAGTCCTCAATGATTTATAAACCGGCGAAGACTCATATTGCGGCCACAAATTCTACACATAGAGTTCAATGAAGACCAAGTGCTTGTGATAGTTTGAGAAGTAACATATTTAAGGTGGTAAAAGCCTTGTTAGGGAAGCGAGGTGGGACTAAAAACAGCTAGCCATAACCTCATTAGTACTGGTTCGTGGTATGAACCAGCACTAAATGGTGATGGTGGGGCATAGCCTGACCGCAGGCTGACACAGCATCTTTAGTACCGGTTCGTGGCATGAACCGGTACTAAAGGTTCGCCACGAACCGGCACTAATGTACACATTAGTGCCGGCTCAAATTCAAACCGGCACTAATGTGCTTCACATTTGACCCTTTTTCTACTAGTGATAGCATATGGAGACAATGCCCCGGTACAAAGAAACACCCTTGGGCAGAACGAATTGTTTCCTGTAAAGAAGCGTCATCAGGTAGATAAAAACAAAGATGCACGGATGCACAGACAAATGAATCATGGATGCATACCTTTCATGTTATGACACCTCTCAAAGCATATTCCTCTGGACTTTCCCTGCCAGCAAAAGCACTACAGGCCAGCCACGAGTCAGTTTTGCCGCATAAGCATGTCAACCAACTGATTGTCCAGAGGTAGAAGACAAACCTGCCTAGGAAACTTGGACCACCAAAACGCCTCCCCATATAACCAACGACGAGCAGCAACCTCCAAAACAAAAGGTCGAGCGTGCAGATCAGCCCGCACTGAAAGAACCGTTGTTTATCAACATCAAGAACAACCGGGGGAAAAGAAGATTGGAGAAAGAAAAGGGAAACGGACGGTCTGTGAAGAGAATGAACAACTACAATCACAATGGATCAATGGATCCGACACGTACCTCAACCAGCCTAATCTGGCAGCAGCCATGGGCCGGGGATGGACCTTCACATCCTTAGCACATCCTCGGGGATCGCAGTAGAGCTCGAGAGCCAGCCGCGTGATCTGTCGAGTGGATCTTGAGGGTGGGTGTTACGGTCAAGCAGGAGGGCCTAGAGCTGAGACGCCATGGCAGGGGCTTCCTCCTCCGCCACCAGAGGGCGCCGCCGCCACCATCTCCCCCTCCTCCTCTGCCACCAGAGGGCGCCGCCGCCGCCATCTCCCCCCTCCTCCTCCGCCAGAGGGCGCCGCCGCCACCGTTGTCGAGGGAGTGGAGGGGATGAGGAGCTTGGGAAGGCGGATGTAGGGAGGGGGAAAAGATTTAGGGTTGGAGACGAGGGCACGGGGATGAAGGAGAAAGCGGACGGGCGCGGGCCTCACGACGGCCTGTACGTCGAGCGCGTCCCTCGCGCGGAGCGGTGGTCTTTTCCCTCGCGTGGTGCAGTGCGCTTGCCTGACCCTCGCTGTTTTTTTCCCACGCGCGATCGCGGTGCGGTGGTTTTTTTTTCTTTGCGTGGTGCGGTGCGCTCGAGCCATCGGTTGTGACTACGAGTCCTTGAGGGTTTATATGTTCAATTCCTGCTGGAAGCCTAAAGTTCAGTACTGGTGAAAAGGTTTCTTCGTGCTGCTCCGAGTGTTCTTTTTGCAGTTTTTTAGGGTGGTGTATGAGGCTTCAACGCTTCTTCCCAAGATTGTAGAAGGGCCTGAATTTGCTAATGATAGAAATGAAATGATCCCATCAATGTTGGAGGATTCCTCCATATTAACGTTGTTCTTATTGAAGTGAGAATTTTGGATATTTTACATTCATGCCCATGAAGAATTGTAATTCTGAATTTATAAATGCATTCTGAGATTATCTATAAATCAATAAATGCAATTGGACTTCTGCTTCTTGAATCGTTGTCATGCAGTGATGGACTGTACCAGTTGGAGCTTCTTGGTTGTCATAACTTCTTACTTATCACTTCTTGAAAATGTGTTGAAGTGATACATTTCTCACAGTGAATAAAAAGCATATACAAAGGCTTGCATCCAACCAAAAAATTACACAAGGACTTACAAGGAACTATTCGTCGAACAAAATGTCACATCATCAACACCAACGAATCAAACGGGCTCTCTTACTGGGGCGGCGACACGCCGCGCTTTTTCTGCGCTTGTATAACCATACACTTGTAGTACATGTGTGTACAAGAGCAATGCTTTTTAGAACTCACAGCTGCTTCTGAGAGCCCAATAACTGATGGGCAGCACTGGAGTTGCTTAATTAGTAGGCAACTAATTCTAGCGTAATTCATTAGCCACCGGCACAAAGCAGTGCCAGCCTAGCACATGTGCATGCGTCACTTCACTTCACTTTCCATGTGTGTTGACCTTGGCCTCCCTAAACAAGTCTCATGTGACTGTCATCGATGCTAATCTCAGCATCTTTCCTTTTCCATGCATGCAATCCAACAACTAATCTCCTTCACATCGACCCAACCATCTGCCACTATGCATTACGACTCGTTCCACATAGATCAAATTGCCTAATCATACGTGCTTTTTTGGGAGAAAAGTATACAGATCAAAGAGAAGGGTTGTCTTTTTCTTCAAGAGAGTGGTTGATGTACGGACGTGGAGTATTTGCACCCGAGCTCAAATGCTCCTAGTGAACAGTAAAATCAGGAAAATAGTACAAAATTCAAAAAATTCCAGTTTTTTTGCGTTAACCTTTGACAAATGTTCTATGTGCTTGTAAAAATTTATAATGAAAGAATATTCCTGGAAGTCGTAAAAAACAAAATTGATACACCAAAAATGCTAATTTTTAAAGCATTTTGGAGTACTGATTTTTTTTTTGTCATGACTTCCACGGATGTCATTTCTTGATGAAAATTTTCAAACATAGAAAACTTTTGTCAAAGGTGACCACAAATAAACTTCAGAATTTTTTTGAATTTTTTTCATCTTCTGTCGATTTTGCTGTTCACCCAAACTCATTTGAGCTCTCGAGCAGAATAACACTTTCGTTGATGTAACACTTCCGTTGATGTACCTGTCTATTTAAGGCATTTCCTCCATTTTCCATGCAAAAAATGGCATTGCCTCCATTCCATTTCTTGTAAACCGTAAAAATTTGGGGACGACTCCTTTGATTTTAGTCCACAACCACCCAAACCCAGCCCAACCTTAATCTGAGCCATGAGATCCCCTTCTAAAGCACAACCCTCCATGCCATGGGAGACACTCGAGCTCCTTCGAGCGGTGCGTAGCTCCACGCACACGATCCCCACCTCATGTCGACGAATGATGAGCCGCTAGCGATTAGAAGCAGCGTGTCATCATCGTGGCCTCTTCTCCCTTCCTCCTTTCCCTCTCAACTCTATTTCTTATTACCGGGGAACCAACCAGGCCGAAGCAGCTCGCCGCTAACCAAAATCGAGGACCCTCGCCTCCTCACTCCTGGATCAGTCTGTCCCTTCCCTATCTAGCCCTCACTATGAATGTCCCCGAGCAGATGCTCTCTGCCGGCATGCTCGATGGAGCCTCGAGCTCGTCTGCATCGCCTGCCTGCGTCCTAGCTCGCTTAATGCATGTGGGCCAGCCAACAACTTGCCCGCAGCAATCCGACTGCCTTTAGCCAAGCAACCTAGCTAGATCTGCTAGCCCATCTAGCAGTCACGCCGCCTTGCTCTGCCCCTGTCACCAAACGCCCATTGGGCCACAAGGTGGGTGCCCCTCCTATATCTCACGTGTAGGCATTTTAGCGCCTCTCGCTTGCTGGCCTCCTGTAACGGGCTTTGGCACAGTAGCGAGTCTGCTATGCACCGCCTATGGGTGCGATTTAATATCTGATGCTCAGTTGTGTTAGTCTTGTTATCTATATTAGTTATTTCCGTAATTTTGAAAAATGCCATTTGTATGCATATACTATAACTTTTAAACCATTGGTCCGATTAAAATATGTTATATATGTAAGTTTCTTAGAATTTCGTCAAGTTTCTTAATAAGTTATTTTCACATATGTCAACAATTTTTAACTTGGTGTCTGAATTAAAATTGCTCAAATACCCTTGTAAAATGGCTAAACTCGTAACTAATTAACTTCAGTTCGGATCAAAAAATTTTATATATGGTTTAGGACTGTACAAATGTGTAGATTGCAACTAAACTCATAGCTAATTAACTTTATTTTCACATATACCATTGAGTTTGTTGTTAGCAACTCCTATAATACTGTTTAGGGAAAAACCTTAATTATCCTAATTAAATGCCATGAGGTATTTTTGAGAGATGCTATGTAAATGTTTCCCACCTCATTTAATATGACTAGATAGGGTAGTTTACTTCTGTTTCACCGCCTTGCCATGTTGCAACATTTAATATTGTCGTGTAACTAAATGCCTTTCTGTTTAGTGCTTTCCAAAGGAGTACACTGAGTGTTACATCTCAAGGCGTCTATTGGGTTGTGATCCAACGAAGAAATTTATGGTTACATCAAATCCCACAATTTATTAAAAGAATACATGTTTTATGAACATATTAAATCACACGGTTCACCTAGAATGTAACATGTGCAATACATAACTAGAATAAAGTGATTTTTTGAACTTTTGCATGTGCTATTGACAGTACAATGCACACGTTCCATCTGACATGTAACGTGTGTGATGACTAGTATCATCACAAATGGTATATGGGAAGAAACAACAAGAGATAGTTATGCCATCACACACAATTTAATGAAACGAATTGTCAGTGACTGACTCCATATTCGCATATGATTCTTGGTTTAGAAATCACGTGGGATGGTTTTATGATTGCAAACATTTTCCCTGTGGTCAGTGATGGACTCCCCTGTGCCATGTTGTTAAGACTACAATGTCAATGCCATCTGAAGAAGTTAAAACATGGTTTTTTTTTACCTATTGTTGGAAAAATGAAAGATAAAGAATAACCTAACAGATTTTATCTCTTTATCATGAGAGCACAATGATTGATGTTGTTGATGGGCACCTCACATATTGCCATGAGAGCATCAATTATCAATGTTAACTAAGATGGCGATCTTTCCTTGCTCAGGAAGCTTTCCTTAATATGACTATGGATATGATGGCCTTGGGTTGCGAAGTGCCACCAAAAAAAAAATATGATAAATATGACCAAGTTTTTTGAGGTGTATATATACCAAGGGCATCAGAAATCAACCCCGACAGAGTGTGCATAAGAACCTAGGCAGGGTGTCCATACACCAATGTCCTTCCTGACCTTGTTCCTTGGACTTTTGATTCCCTTCCTTTATTAAATTGACCCTCCTAATTTTCTAGATTTCCCATGGAACTCCAAAAACCTATTTTCACTTAAAGCATATGTATTGAAAACATGAACTAGATCTACAAACTTGATTAATATGTTGGTCCAAATAAATATGAATATTTTTGTAATTAATAGAATTGTGGAATGAATAGAACAAAAATCATAGATAAATTAATAACATATCATTGGTTCCCTTTTTGTAGCCAATGTGCTTTACCGTCAATCTTAGTTTGGATGCTATATAAATAGTAATGCACTTATCACCTGTCAATGTGCAGAATAATTCAGTTCAACAAGCTAAACTTAGATAGGTGATAGATATACTATTTATTTTAAGTTGTAAGGTGTGTGCCAAGTTTAGTTCACTTAGTTGTATTCCTCCGGTTAATTTTGCTTCCTTGCTTTCCTCTTGGCCTTACGACCTAACTATTTATACTATCTATAGGGCATGGACATTATAAGAACCTCAAAACGATAGAAACCAAAACACACACCATCTTCACAACATTCTTTGCCTTCTCTCAGCAAAATCACCGACATTCTCCCATTATACCATGGAGGCCTGGAGGAAGACAACCATGTGTTGTTTGATTCTTTTCTGCCTTATGGCTACATGTAGTAAGTATAATTATCCATAGTATCAACTGTCGTGGTTCTAAGTCTGACAGTAGTGTAGGGGGGTAAGTATGGGGAGACGAGATCTTAGCTATGGAGAAGTTGTAAGGACGCAAGGTTTACGAGTTCAGTCCCTTCTCGGAAGAAGTAAAAACCCTACGTCTCGGAGCCCGGAGGCGGTCGACTGGATTATATGAGTATGAGTTACAGAGGTGCGAACCCTTGTCTCGGAGGAGGGGGGTGGCTTATATAGAGTGCGCCAGGACCCCGGCCAGCCCACGTTACGAAGGGTTCAATGTACATTAAGGCAGGGCGTTACTGGTAACGCTAGTAATAAAGTGCTATGATGACCATAAAAGCTACTTAATGACCGACAGTTAGTGTGCGGGGCGCCTTTAGGTCTCCTGACCGTCGAGTGGTTGGGTCTTGGTCGAGTGATTGCTTCTTGGTCGAGTGTCTTCGAGTCTGTCAAGTGGGGCACCTTCAAGTCGATTGAAAGGCGATTTCTTCTAGAGATGTCCTTGGGTAGGGCAGCTAGGACAGGTCCATGACCCTACCCTAGGTCCATAGCTTCATCATTAGCCCCTGAATGGATCGAGGTTTGAGTGGGGAAGGAGTTGAGGACCTCTCCGACTCGTTTTTCATGCCGTGAGCATATCTTGATCCGGATCAATGGACCCGAGTGATGACAGCAACTTCCTTTTCAGTCGCCTTGATCCATTCTTAATTCTTCGTCGAGTGAGTTTCTTTATCTATAAGGCTCCAAGTGACGGTGCGGAGGAAATCTTTTAGTCTGACAAGTTTGTTTGCTGCCCGCGGATTTAGTGGGATCCAAATTTCGGGAAGCACGTGGGACGGGGGAGGCCGCAGTAATCGGATGGGATAGAGCGGAGCCGCCTCGATCCCCGCGCCACCTTTTTCACCACATATCGCTCGCGCGGTCGTTACGGGATTTGACGGAACCATCTGCGCCTACCTGTCAGCCACTCGGAAGCGGCCTCAAATAAGGCGTTGGACCGGAGTCCCCCGAACAGTGCGCCCCATTACTTCTTCTCCTCCTCACGCCTCTCTGCTGCGCTCGCTCTCGCCCCAGTGCCACCGCACCACACGCGTCTCGTCGGCGACAATGGTGAAGGAGAGGACAGCGGCTCTGGAGCGGGCGAAGAAGGCGACGGCGAAATCAAAGGGGAAGGCGACGAGCCAGGGCGGACCTTCTTCGCGGACTGGCCTGCCGAGGGGTTGGATCCCGGGCGACTGGATCCACTCGAGGATCTCCCAAGAGGACCTCGACGACCTGGCCGAGGGAGGGCTAATCCCCTATGACTCGGCGCGGCTTCCGGGGAAGGAATCCGAGCCGCAACCCAGGGAGGGTGAGCGCGTTATTCTTGCCACCCACGTCGGCCGTGGGTTTTCCTTGCCCCCTCATCCTTTCTTCCGAGGGTTTCTGAACTTCTTTGGGGCTCAACTCCACCATTTTACCCCCAACGCAATCGTTTATCTTGCAGCGTTCATTTCCTTGTGTGAGAACTTCTTGGGTTGTCGACCTCACTGGGGTCTTTTCAAGCATATTTTCACTTGTCGCTCCTAGACAGTGAAAAAGGCTAATCCGAGTGGCGAGAGGACCCAAGTGATCCAGATGTGTGGGGGTCTTGGCATCCAAACGAGGGGAAAAAGCTCCTTTCCGGCCATGATTCTTCCCGATTCAGTTCGCGGATGGCAGTCGACCTGGTTCTACTGCAAAGACCAGTCGACGCCAGGGCAATCGACTGGCCTCCCTCCCTTTACCATGGACCGAGTGGAAAAACCCTCCCCTTTGAAGGTGCTCCCGGAGGAGAAGGCGCACGTGAAGGTGTTGGTCAACCGAGTGGTCCAGCTCATTCGTGATGGGGTCACTGGTATGGATCTCTTGGAGGTCTTCCTTCAGCGGCGCATCCAGCCTCTCCAAGCCCGAGACCACCCGATGTGGATGTATTCGGGTCTAGAAGACTCCACTCGGATCCACCCGGAGGAGGTCGATGACGACACGCTGGAGAAGTGGCTGTCGAGCATTACCGGGAACAAGGACAACCCCAGGGGAGCCAGGAGAGTCCCTCCATTCGACCAGTCTCATGCACCAGAGAAGGTCTGATTCTGAGTTTTTGCTTGTAATATGAATTCACTCGCGCAGCTGTCTGTATTGTGTCGACTGACTTTGTTCTCCCTGCTTTCTTTCAGGCCATTATTGAAATGTATTCGATGCCCAACGGGGAGCAAGAGCAAGCTCTGGAAGGCGAGGCGAGTGGTGGCGAAAGTGGCGAGTGGACTTCCGATGGTGAAGGGGATGGAGGAAGCGACGACTCGAGTGATGAGGAAGAAGTCGAGCCGCCTCCTCGCATAGAGAGGCGATCTAAGCTTGACCAGGATCGGCCGAGTGCCCGCGACAAGGCGACTGCTCAGGCTGGTCAGTCTTCGAAGCGTCCTCGGATCTCTCTCACCAACCACGACTGAGAAGGCGCCAAAGCACCCCAAAGTTGCAGAACCGAAGACTCGAAAGGCGCTGCCGAAGATCAAGATCGATATCCCTGTCGCCTCCGCGTGAGTGTTTCTCCTTGTATTCACTCAATGCTCCGCGCTGTTTATTTTTCTTGTTTTAACTGGGCGAGCTTTGGAATTGTTAGCGCTGCCACTTCCGGGACCTCAGCTTACAGGGATGATGATGAGGTGATGGAGGATGCGGTCACTTCTAATCCGGGTATGATTTCTGCCATACTATCTTTCTTTGGTCGATTCAACTGCATCGTGCATCATTGGGTGACATGATTTTGGCAATTTGAACTTTGTACAGCTCCCAACATTATTGACCTCCCTGATGATGATGAAGAGCCCGAGAGGTCTTTGACGAGGAAGAGTAGGCGAGCTCCTGTAAGTGAGGCGCTGCAGTCGACACCGAGGGCGGAACCAGTCGTTCAGGACACTGGTGACGTCAATCGGGGTTCTATTACCTTCGTGGAGCCCCTGTCGAGTGCCTTGCCTTCTTCTTCGACTGCTCAGGCCCTTGTCGACCCGCCTTCACTTTTTTCAACTCATCATGTCCCGGAGGACGAGGTGAATGCTGCTAGGGAAGCCATACGCTAGGCGGGCATTATGATGGAGAAGATGAAGACGGTGCGGGACGCCAGCCAAGCCGCCTATGATGCCAGCTCGGCTCTCCGGAGCAATGTTCAGGTTAGTTGGTCGCCGCTTGTTCTGTTAGGATATGCTATCTGAAGATTCTTTCCGAAAATCTTTTCATCTGTACACCCACTGGGTGTGTCGATTGAATTTTTTGGACTAGTGGGGGCACGCTGAGTGCACCCACTGGGTGTAGTCCCCGAGGCTACGGCGGACTGCTGGCAGTCGACCGTAGTCTTTGTATTTTGTCGAGTAAAACCGAACTGGTAGTTTGTTTCTTCCGCTCGATCCGGTCGAGTGGAATCAGAACCGGTGGGGGCACGCAAAGTGCACCCACTGGGTGTAGTCCCCGAGACCGCGGTCGACTGCTGGCAGTCGACTATGTCTGAGTTCTACTTTATCTCTCTTTTTTTTGAACTCGACTTCGGCGGGCCGGTCGAGTGGGATCAGAACCGGTGGGGGCACGCAAAGTGCACCCACTGGGTGTAGTCCCCGAGACTATGGTGGACTGCGGGAAGTCGACTATAGTCTTAGTATTTGTCTTTTTTGCTGTGGAATAATTTCTCCCCTTTGATTTCAGAAATCTTGTGATCTCGGAGATCGCTTCGCTGATTTGGAAAGTCAGCAGATTCAACTGAAACTTGACTTGGAGCTGGCCAGGACAGAACTGCAGACGGTCAGAGACGGCGCCGCCGGTAAGACAAGTCTGTCGACTGGTCAGTTTTAGGCCCGAGCCCCCTTCTGCTATTTCTGAATCAATCATCATTTCTTTGCAGAAAAATTGAGAGAGGCTTTGGCGAAAAAGGATCAGGATTTTTCTGCTGCCCAGAAGGAGGCTGACGACAGGACCGCTCTGGCCGAATAGAAGCTGGCTTCATTCGGCCAATTGGAAGAAGAGAATACCAGGCTGAAGACTGCTCTGAATGAAGCCAACAGGGAGTGCACACGTTGGAAGAAGGAGAACCTCAACCTGACCGAAAAGATGGAAGGCGTTGCTCGTAGGAGGGACGATCTGGAGAGCTACCTGAGGAGCCTTGCCAAGAAGTTGTATATCAAGCTTGAAGGTGCACATTTAGTTCCGACTGATTTTTTTTTGTGTTGACTCAGTGTATGAAAATTGACTTATCCTTGGATCGTGAATGCAGAGTTTTGCCAGAACTTTGAAGAGGGGACTGGGCGGATCGAACCAGGTTTGGATCCAATCAACTCTCCCGTGAAAGATGAAGCTGCCATGAATTTGCTCCGACTGGAATCTCGCATTGACGGTGTCGTGGACTACTTGGCTCGACTAAAGGTCGCCATGTCACGGATCGACCCGGCACTTTGGCCAGAGGCTACGCTCCAAAACAATCTCGAGTCTCTGATGACTCGTCTTAACGGAATCCCTGACCGAGTGCAGGAGTGGAAGAAGTCTTCTGCTCGGTGCGGCGCTGATGTGGCTCTGTCCTTGGTTCGTGTCCACTGCAAGGAGGTGCGATAAGACAAGCTGGCAGCAATCAAGGTCGCCAACACCCAGAAGCATGACTTCCGAACCTTTATGGAGACTTTCATCGCTGCAACCACTCGGATAGCCGACGGCGTCGACCTGGATGAGTTCGTCAAGCCTGCCAGCCCTCCTCCCGCGGAGTGAACAAACTCTTGTGTCCCACCTTAAATTTGCCTCGGAATGCCGAGTGGTTTTTGTAACCGTTAAACTTTTTCTGGTCGCATGCCCGAGTACCTCGATCCGTGATCCAGAACCTTTAGGATTTTATCTGAACTTGGTTTACCGTTGAATATCTTTATGAATCTCCTGCTGAGTGAACCCAACCTTTATTCGAGACAACTTTCTGTATTCGCAGCATAGCTCCGAAGGAGGGGGAAGTAGTCGACCCATGCCTTGTATTTGTGGCGAAGCTCCCCAGGGGCGGGCGGCGGTCGACCCACACCCTGTTACTGCAGAGTGGGACGGAGCGCACATTGTATTTGTGGCGAAGCTCTCCAGGAGAAGGGTGGGGGGGCAGTCGACCCGTACTTCGTTACTGTAGAGCGGGATGAATCGCGCATTGTATTTATGGCGAAGCTCTCCAGGAGAAGGTGGCAGTCGACTCGTACTTCGTTACTGTAGAGCGGGATGAATCGCGCATTGTATTTCTGGCGAAGGTCACCAGGAGATGGTGGCAGTCGATCTGCCCCTCGTCGTCCTTGAGGATTGAGATGTGTTTGGGAGAACTTAGGCGAGTACTGGACTGCAGCTAAGCCCCCGAGTGGGAGGATTGCTCTCCACTCGGTAGGGTTTTTTCAAACTTAGGCGAGTGCCTGAGTGCAGCTAAGTCTCTAGGTGGGAGAACTTAGGCGAGTACTGGACTGCAGCTTAGCCCCCGAGTGGGAGGGTTGCTCTCCACTCGATAGGATTTTTCAAACTTAGGCGAGTGCCTGACTACAGCAAAGTCTCTAGGTGGGAGAACTCAGACGAGTACTGGACTGCAGCTAAGCCCCCGAGTGGGAGGGTTGCTCTCCACTCGGTAGGATTTTTTCAAACTTAGGCGAGTGCCTGACTGCAGCTAAGTCTCTGAGTGGGAGAACTTAGGCGAGTACTGGACTGCAGCTTAGCCCCCGAGTGGGAGGGTTGCTCACCACTCGGTAGGATTTTTCGAACTTAGGCGAGTGCCTGACTGCAGCTAAGTCTCTAGGTGGGAGAACTAAGGCGAGTACTGGACTGCAGCTAAGCCCCCGAGTGGAAGGGTTGCTCTCCACTCGGTAGGATTTTTTCAAACTTAGGCGAGTGCATGACTGCAGCTAAGTCTCTGAGTGGGAGAACTTAGGCGAGTACTGGACTGCAGCTAAGCCCCCGAGTGGGAGGGTTGCTCTCCACTCGGTAGGATTTTTTCAAACTTAGGCGAGTGCATGACTGCAGCTAAGTCTCTGAGTGGGAGAACTTAGGCGAGTACTGGACTGCAGCTAAGCCCCCGAGTGGGAGGGTTGCTCTCCACTCAGTAGGATTTTTCGAACTTAGGCGAGTGCCTGACTGCAGCTAAGTCTCTGAGTGGGAGAACTTAGGCGAGTACTGGACTGCAGCTAAGCCCCCGAGTGGGAGGGTTGCTCTCCACTCGGTAGGATTTTTCGAACTTAGGCGAGTGCCTGACTGCAGCTAAGTCTCTGAGTGGGAGAACTTAGGCGAGTACCGGACTGCAGCTAAGCCCCCGAGTGGGAGGGTTGCTCTCCACTCGGTAGGATTTTTTCAAACTTAGGCGAGTGCCTGACTGCAGCTAAGTCTCTAGGTGGGAGAACTCAGGCGAGTACTGGACTGTAGCTAAGCCCCCGAGTGGGAGGGTTTCTCTCCACTCGGTAGGATTTTTCAAACTTAGGCGAGTGCCTCACTGCAGCTAAGTCTCTGAGTGGGAGAACTTAGGCGAGTACTGGACTGCAGCTAAGCCCCCGAGTGGGAGGGTTGCTCTCCACTCGGTAGGATTTTCCAAACTTAGGCGAGTGCCTGACTGCAGCTAAGTCTCTGGGTGGGAGAACTTAGGTGAGTACTGGACTGCAGCTAAGCCCCCAAGTGGGAGGATTGCTCTCCACTCGGTAGGATTTTTTCAAACTTAGGCGAGTGCCTGACTGCAGCTAAGGCTCTGAGTGGGAGAACTTAGGCGAGTACTGGACTGCAGCTAAGCCCCCGAGTGGGAGGATTTCTCTCCACTCGGTAGGATTTTTCAAACTTAGGCGAAGCGGATTCGGAGCTAAGCCACCCACTGGGGGATTTCTTACGCAAACAAAAACAATAATAATCACTGGGAAAATTATAACGCTCTTGTCTTTGATAAATAAACTACAGGAGTTTTTCTTATTACATCTCGTCCGAGTGAGAATTCAAGTATAAAAGGGGCGGAGCAGCTCCGCATTCCAGGCTCGTGGCTCATCAATCTGGCGATCGACATTGTAGAGGTGGTATGCTCCATTGTGGAGGACTCTGGTGACTATGAAGGGGCCTTCCCAAGTAGGAGCAAGCTTGTGTGGTTTCTGTTGATCCACTCGAAGGACTAAGTCTCCTTCTTGGAAGGCTCGGTTCTTCACGTTTCTGGCATGGAATCGACGCAAGTCTTGCTGATAGATGGTCGATCGGATCAGGGCCATTTCTCTTTCTTCTTCTAGGAGGTCGACTGCGTCCTGCTGGGCTTGTTCTGCTTCATCTTCTGAGTAGAGTTCGACTCTATGAGCGTTGTGAAGCAGGTCACTCGGTAAGACTGCCTCGGCTCCGTAGACCAGAAAGAATGGGGTTCTTCCGATCGATCGATTCGGCGTTGTCCTCAATCCCCAAAGGACTGATGGGAGCTCGTCGACCCATGCACCTGCTGCGTGCTTGAGATCGCGCATCAATCGGGGCTTCAGTCCTTTGAGAATTAGGCCATTTTCCCTTTCTGCTTGTCCATTCGACTGGGGGTGAGCAACCGAAGCATAGTCGACCCGAGTGCCCTGAGAGGCGCAAAAGGCCCTGAACTCGTCGGAATCGAAGTTTGACCCATTGTCCGTTATGATACTGTGCGGAACTCCATATCTGAATATCAACTCTCTGATGAAACTGATAGCGGTGCAAGCGTCGAGATTCTTGATAGGCTTGGCTTCAATCCATTTGGTGAACTTGTCGACTGCTACCAGCACATGAGTGAAGCCGCTCCTGCCTGTTCTCAGCGGCCCAACCATGTCCAGCCCCCAAACAGCGAAGGGCCAGATGAGTGGAATGGTTTTCAAGGCTGACGCGGGCTTGTGCGGCATATTGGAGTAATACTGACACCCTTCACATTTGTCGACTATCTCTTTAGCCATCTCATTGGCCCTTGGCCAGTAGAACCCCGCTCGGTATGCTTTAGACACAATGGTCCGAGAGGACGCATGATGACCATAGGTCCCCGAGTGGATATCGTTAAGGATCACCTGACCTTCTTCTGGTGTGATACACTTCTGGCCGACCCCAGTCGCACTTTCCCTATATAACAGTCCCTTTATGACTGTAAAGGCCTTGGATCGACGGACGATCTGTCGAGCCTCTTCCTCGTCTTCTGGAAGTTCTTTCCTTAGGATGTATGTGATGTAGGGTTCTGTCCGGACGGGAGTGATAACCAGCACTTCCATTATCAGATCGACCACAGCTGGAACTTCAACTTCAGTCGGATCCGTGGCGCTTTTTGGCTGCGGGGCCTCTTCTGTGAAGGGATCCTCCTGGACTGATGGTGTGTGGATGTGTTCCAAAAACACATTGCTGGGAATGGCTTCTCTTTTGGAACCTATTTTTGCCAAATCATCAGCTGCTTGATTTTTCAGTCGGGGTATGTGATGAACCTCTAACCCCTCGAATTTCTTCTCCAGCTTTCTCACTGCATTGCAATAACCAGTCATGGTTGGACTTCTGACATCCCATTCCTTCATCACCTGATTAACCACCAAATCTGAGTCGCCATAGACCATGAGGCGACGGACGCCGAGTGAGATGGCCATGCGCAACCCATATAGAAGTGCTTCATATTCTGCTTCATTATTGGAGGAATCAAAATGGATTTGAAGAACATATCTGAGTTTATCTCCTCTGGGGGAGACCAACACCACTCCGGCACCGGAACCACTCAGCATCTTGGAGCCGTCGAAAAACATAGTCCGATGCTCCGAGTGAATCTGAGTCGGCAGCTGCTGTTCAATCCACTCGGCGACGAAATCTGCGAACAGCGAATGGGCGTGATGGTGCACTTGCTGATGTTGAGGTGAAGGCCTGAGGCTTCTCCAAAGCTGGTGATGATCTGAAATAGTTTGTCGATCTCTTCCTGAACTGGGTTTGCGAAGATGACAGCATCATCAGCGTACATGCTGGTGCGCAGTTTCAGTTCTCTTCCAGGTAGCGGGGCAAGAATGCCGTCGTCAGCAGCTTTTGTTATGAGCCGGTGGAGGATGTCAATGCCAAGGATAAACAACAGCGGGGACAACGGGTCTCCTTGCCGTAGCCCACGGCGGTGGATGAGAGGGATGCCAGGGTCGCCTTTTAACAGGAAGGCTGATGAGGATGATCTGAGCAGCATGGCAATCCAGTCCCTCCAGCGGCTGCTAAAACCAAGCTGCTGAAGCAGTTCAAACATAAACTCCTAGGAGACCGAGTCAAAAGCTCGAGCAATGTCCAGTTTAATCAGCAAGGCAGGCTTCTTTCTTCTGTGCAATGATCGAACTGAGTTCCTGACATAAATGTAGTTATCTTGTAGGCATCTTGACTTGAGAAAAGCGCTCTGAGCTGGCGAAATGATCGGTGAGATTTTCTCTGCCAATCTTATCGAGAGCACTTTGGTGATGAGCTTTGCAATTGAGTTGATGAGGCTAATCGGCCAAAAATCACCCACAGATTCGGCTCCATCTTTCTTAGGCAGCAACGCCACAAAAGCAGAGTTGATTTTGTCGAAGTTTGCCCCGGATAGGCTGTGGAACTGGTTGAATACTGCCATCACCTCATCTTTTATGATGTCCCAGCAGCTTCTGAAAAATTGTCCGCTGAAACCGTCAGGCCCCGGGGCCTTTTCTGCCGGGGATTCAATGATCGCTCTCCAAACTTCTGCTTCAGTGAAAGGAGCATCAAGTCCATCAGCTTGAATTGTTGGAAGGTTTAGAGCTTCCCAGTTAATGGTGCATTTCCTGGGTTCAGCAGCTCCCATGATTTTCTTGAAATGCTCATAAATGGCGGCAGCCTTCTCGTCATGCTCGATCACCACATGATCTTCAGATCGCAGAGAGTGAATGAAATTTTTTCTCCTCCTCGAGCAGGCCTTTGCAGTGAAGAAAGTAGTGGTTGCATCTCCGGCCTTGAGCCATGTTATCCGAGAAGCTTGGCGACGATGCGCACGCTCGACGGCCGCAAGACCGATAATCCTTTGTTTCAGAAGCTTTCTCAGGTTGAACTCAGCTGGGGATAGTTGGCGCTTTTCCATGGCCACATCGAATCTTAGGATTAATTCTGAAGCAATGTGGAACTGCATCTTCGCGTCACTGAATAAAGTACCGCTCCAAATCTTCAGGTCTTTGGCCACCCGCTCGAGTCTTGTCTTGATCCTGCTGAAGGCGCAGGTTTGCGTGGCGGGGCGTTGCCATGCCCGCTGCACCGTTTCTCTGAAGTGAGGAAAACTGACCCAGAAGCTTTCAAAACGGAATCTTGCTCATCGCGGAGGGGCGGTGGCACTGGCAAGGATGAGGGGGCAGTGGTCCGAGCAGGTTGTGGATGCGGCGACGAGCATGAAGGAGGGGAAAAGGGCTTCCCATTCTAGGTTAGCGAAGAATTTGTCGATGCTGACTAACGTGGGCGATTCCCGTTCGTTACTCCAGGTGAACCTCCTATTTTTACATTTGATTTCTTTGAGCGTCGCCGAGTCTAAAACTGGTCTAAATCTACTCATCAACCTCCTATTTAAGTTGAGGTTGTTCTTGTCTCTCGCCTCGTAGATGACATTGAAGTCTCCGTTAACTAGCCATGGAGTGCCTACAGGAGGTGTCGTGCTAGCTAATTCAGCGAAGAAGGCGTCTCTGTTGGTGTCGTCGGAGGGGCCTTATACTGATGTGAGGACGAAACTAGTTGCCGAGCTAACTAGAGTGACAGTGGCTGTGATGGAGAATTGGCCAACTGCCTGGGAGTAGACGGACACAAGATCACGGTTCCAGAAGATTGCAACTCCGCCCCTGGAGCCAATCACCGGTAGTACTACACAATCTTTGAAGTGGTTGCCGCCAATGTCCCTAACCATGGTTTGAGACCATGTTTCTATTTTTGTTTCCTGGAGGCAGAGGATGGCGAGTCGCTGTGCCGCTCCTACCTCTCTAACTATTTCCCGCCTTGCCACTGAGTTCAGTCCCCGGACATTCCAGGACATGATCGCACAATTGATGTTACTCATTTGGACACTTGAGTTTGCTCCAGAGACTAGAAATACTAATGATGAAGACAAACAAATACACTTCAGCTACAACTGTGGCATGTCGACGGCCACCAACAGGCCCCAAATTCCGTCGACGTGAGAACTGAACCTCTACCCTGAAACTAATCATGAAACCTAACTTGAGCCAGTCCAGGACCGACTGCCTCTGGAGGGAGCAACTAAAACTAGGTAACATAATCTAAGCTGCTTCCCCGAGGGGAGCTCCATCAGGGCCGGCGAGTCCGGCAGCGATGCGAAGAGCTACTAGATCCTGGCGCGTGAGCTTTGCAAGGCCGTTGATGTCTTCTTCAGTGAGAGGCTCGTCGAACTTCTTGATCAGGGCTTCTACCGCCTTTGGGGTCATCTTGTCGTTTGGCCCCAGAAGCCCGAGGTCGCGGATGATGCGTAGCGTTGCACGGTGCACCATCGGCACCTCCGAGCGGTTTTTGGCCTGGCGGGCGCTCTGACGCACTGGAGCTGATGCAGTCCGCGTCTTCCTCGGAGCAGACGGGCGGGGAGGGGGGCCAGGATGGGCGTCAGAACGTCGGTGAAGAGGCGGCGAGGGATCGCGACACCGTCTTGGTCATTGATGTCCATCTGCTGAACCCTCTGCGTGACCGCGCCCACCTGCACACCAACAGAAGTGGTGGATGGGGCAGGAGCACGGCAGGCCTGGGAGGAGAGGGCAGCAGTAGTCTTGAGGTTGCAGTTGTCGTTGTCGGTGAAGCAGAGAGGCTCCGCTGTCGCCTCCGCGGCAGCAACGTCGACGTCATTTGCTGCAGCAAGGGGCGGAGGGGGAGGGGGCGCCAGCGCTGCAGCTTCTTCAAAGAAAGCAGCAACTGGGTCCGGGGAGGTGCGCCTGGGCGCAGCTTCTGTTTGGGAGCGGGATGGGGTCCGGGCGCGCGCGGACGAAGCGTGCTTGTCCATGGAGTAGTTGAGACGGTGGTGGTGTTGGCCCTGCCGGCTGGTGGGCGTGCGGCTGCGCTGGCGTTGATGACGTTGCTGGGGGGCGCCGCCGCAGGAGCTTCATGGGAGGGGCGGCCGCGCCCCAGGAGTGTGTCTTTCCAAGAGCGCCGACCCCCTCCATCGTCCCCGTCGTGGCTGCGTCTGGGGCCGCCGAGGGACATGCCGCGGCATCCAATGTTGGCCACGGCAGGTCCTGGGCGTTGCGCGCGGCCTTGCTGGTCGGGGGCCTGGCCATCTTCGATCTTCATCATCCAGGTGCCGGGGTATGTTGCAGGGAACGGCCTGGTGTCGCTCTCGGACTCTGACGATGGGATGCCGCTCTGCGGGGAGGAAGAGGAGCGCGGGGACAACGGAGTCCAATCTTCAACGAGGTCGACGTGGATGAGCAGGTCCTTGCGGCGGACCCATGGCGGAGGCGCGACGTCACGGCTCGGGGGGGAGAAGCCGTACATCTCCTCTGTTCTGCCCGCGCCACGCTTGATGATCCACAGGGTGCGCTTGGTTGGGATGTGGGCAACATCCCACACCCAGACCCAGGCACCGAACGTCTTCGTGTCCCCTTGGTCGTAGGTCTTGCTGTCGAGGCGGTCGACCCGGCACCGGTCGCCGATGGCCTCCTCCGCCCCCTCGAGCGACCACAGCTGCATGGGCAGATCTTCAATGACCACCCTAACATGGAGCTTGAAGTTGTCGTGGGTCATGTGGTCATCTTCGTGCCAGGGCTTGATCCGAAGCACGCCCCCGTCGACGGTGACCGAGCCCTGGCGCACGGCCAGGTCGTGATGCGCGGGGAGGTTGAAGCGGACGAAGAAGTCTATAGGGTGGTGGTAGGTGACTCGCAGGAGGTGCGAGGGGATGCGCAGCTGCTTCTCGAGGGCCTTGCCGACCGCCATGGGGTTGGTGGGGAGCGCCTTGTCGACGACGGTGAGCAGCACTGCGTGGTGGCGGAGGATGGACTCCTGCTTCTCCATGGCCGGCGTAGAGATGATGACTTTGTGGCTTTCGCGTGGGCGGCGGGAGGGGTCGGTGTGGAAGTGGCGGTTGGCAGCCATGGGAGTAGGCGGTGGCGGAGGGGGGGAAGCGGAGGCGCTCGTGCACTAGCACTCTGGGGCGAATTTGGTCACCGGCGGGGCGGTTGCGAGGGTTGAGGTGGCACTCCCGACCAAAGTGGCCGGGGTTTTTGCAGTAGATGCAGCGGAGAGGGTCTCTGCAGTCGATGCGGCGGTGTTCCGTGCTGAGGCAGCGGAAGCAGAGCCCTTTGAAGCGCTTTAAGAAGGCCAATCTTCCTGCCGAAGCATTGAAGGCGAGGCAACGGGGAGGGCGCCGGGGAGCAGGATGAGCCGGCGAGGATTGAATGGCGCGCCGGCTTTTCCGTGAGCGATAAGTGCTCCAGCCGTCCTCATTGCCTGAAGAGGGTTGGTCGGCGGGCGGGGAGGGAAGAACCACGATGGATTTGAGCATGGGGCGCCCCAAAGGGAGGAACGCGGCCAGATTCATGGGGGAAAGAGGTGGTGCAGCATGGGAGCACTCTCCCCGGAGCAGGAGACGCGGCGGATCCGGAGATGGGGCGCAGGGTGACCGCGGCAAGACCGGGGCGTCGGACGGACCGAAGGATGCAGGTGGATCTTCCCCAGATCCAGGAGATGGCCATGCCGAGCGGTCGACGGAGGGGAGGGGGGGCGAGGGGCGTTGATGGCAGCGACGCGGAGGGGGCCATCGGCCGTTGGGAGGCGCAGCTGCCCGCGCGGGCAGCCACGGGCTTGGTGGCCGCCGCGGCCGGAGTGGCCCGCGGCGCGGTGATGCGGGGGGCAGGGAGGGGTGGAGCTCAGCTCAGCTTCGCAGCATCTGTCCAACCGTCCTCCACGAATTTTCATGTACATCATATTTGATGCATCAGTCTAATCTGTACATCAAATTACAGTGTATGATTTGTGTGGACACTATATATATATTTGATGGAGCCGTCTAAGTTGGACTGTTGGACATGAATTTACAGTGTACAATTTCCATCCAACTTGCTAATTCAATTTTACTTATTTTACAAACTCTTTAATAATAATTCTAAATAGCATAATAATCTGATAATATTTTCCAAAGGATGTTTTTTACATGTTCCTATATCATTTTGATGTGAGATGGGTTGTAAATACAGGTCTATTAATAATTTTATCATAGTTGTTATTTAACATCCGTAAGCCATCGTTTGGGGATAAGCCATAATATAGGGATAAGCGGCGTCTTAAATTGAGGACGTGGACTGACGTCTTAAATTGAGGACGTGGACCAGTGGAGAGGGTCCTTGAGCCATGCTTATTAAGGTAAGGGTGTGCTCTATTATTTTTGGAAAAGATACCAGTGATGTTTGCTTATGTGATGATTATGTCATGGATGATGTACCCATGTCTATGCCATCGTGAATATGCCCGTCATGTTGTAGTGTTCTATTTTTTTTCCTGTTGCAACGCACGGGCATATGTGCTAGTCTCTTCCTAATCTCTACCTAATAATAAAGCACGGTGGGTTTCGGCTGTCCGTCATCCCTATTTGTAAAAAAAGTCCCTGCAGTTTGTTGAAATCAACTCGCAGTCCATCTATAAGTCATAACGAACTGTTTTTTTAACTTTCTCAGAAAACCCCCTGAAGTTTCAGATAATCAACCCGCCGTCCATATTTAAGTCATACGAATCGTTTTTTTTGTGTTTTAACAGAAAACCCCCTAATTTTGATTAATCAATCCGCAGTTTATCTAAAACAAAATTATTCATATCTTTTAAGCCGTAACTCCGAATTTAACATATTACATATGAAATTTGATTAGAAAAATGTGTAGAATCTAAATATGCTGTTACTTTTAGCTGTTAAATATTTCTAAACTATTAATTTGGGTGCAAACTTAATCTATAGTGCACGATCTGTTTTTCTTTCGCATCGGCGGCGATCCAAATTGCAAATAAACACACATTAAAACCAGATTGAGTGGGAAAAAAAACATTGATAACCACGCATGCACAACTCTGAAAAACCTCGCGGGAAAAAACAACACTTTTCTCATCTTATTCTGAGCGATTATGTGCGTGCGAGCACGCGCGCGTGTGTGTGTGAGAGAGACGCCTTAAGACTGACCACATTCAAATGCGTTTTCGTTGTGTGAGCAGTGAGACCACCGTCGGGAACACAAATTTGATGCCATTTTAAATAAAGAACGTCTACCTATCAGGGTCTCGAGTCGTGGTTATTGGGTTAAGAGCGTGTGTGTTTTCTGTCCCGTTGCAACGCACGGGCTTTTTTGGTAGTAATAATAATGAAGCACGGATTGAGTTTGTCGGATTCATCGTCACAATACGCTTTTTCCCGTGTATTTACGCTTTCAGTTTGAATCTAAAACATATACCCGAGGGGGTACTATCTTCGCTATAGAAACGTTTCGTTGCCTGCAGGTACGTCACCGATCGATCTGGTTTCGTTTATCCATAACCGAGTTTAAAGGCAACAAGCCCAGCCCAACTAAGCCAGCGACCACAGCCCACAAAACAAAAGGGTTAAAGGCCTGGGCAAGGCTAGAAAATTACTCTGGTACAGAATAGTCCCACCTTGCCCCCTTACATTAAATCCTCCCAATTTATATACGCTTTTTAGTTTTCTCGGCGTCAAGGAGCTGTCTCGGGAATTAAGGAGTGAAGCGTGCAAGGAATAATAAAGTCTGAACAAGAACCTCATGAGCAAGAATCTGAAGAATACTGCTGAAAGAACAAGAACCTGAAGAAAGTCACAATTAAGGTGATACTGATGAAAGTGCATTTTACTGTGCTTTTGACATTATTATTTGAAGGAGCAAATGCTCAAATTGAAACAGATTATTTAGGTATGGTACTTTAATTCCAGATGATCAACAAATGTCATGTTTTGATTCATGGATCATGCATATATATCCTGCCATTCCAACTCAAGTTAGACTAATGCAGCAAGACCATAATCATGTACTCTTGGTATACAGCGGAGCATACGGCATACAGCGGAGCAAGCTAATGCTGCTACACTGCTGAATTAAACATTCTTTGCCTAAGATGTCTATGCATTAATGTAATGCATGAAAGTCACTACAAACAAGCAAATACTCATGTTTTTCTGTAGTACTCATGTTATCAAGCAGAAAAGGAAAAGAAGAGAAAAGAAACAACATTCATGTGAGTGGGAGATGCTTCTGATAATCTGATGCCAAAAAGAAATGAAGAAAATAATGATGTCTTTGTACATACGTCCATAAACCCCAATGATAGAGCGAGCATGAACACTGAACAGGGAAAGCAAACGGTGCTCCGGCCTCCGGATCCAGTCAGAAAACGATCAAGGCATCACGTTCCCAAATCCTACCTCACCTGGTCATTATCAGTCCCTTTAATGTTCTGGATCAGGAGCAAGGTGTACTCCTCCCTGCCTTTTTGTTTGCCCTAATCCTACTCCCCTTTTTGAAAGGGGTTTTTGTTTTGGAATTGGAATTCTTATCCGAATAAGCAGATCCTTCAGTATCACTGCCATTTCTGTAGCATTCCTTAATGGTAGTGTTCTTTTTTCCTTATTGTGTGATCTGAATAAGCACATTCCCAAAGCTATAAGATGCTTTAACTGAACATTTACAGACATCTGTTACTACTGGATAATCACCACATTACTACTACTGGTCACTACACTACATGGTCAGATTTGAGAAGAGAGCGAACTTTGGCTACATAAGATATTGTACATACCAATAGAAAGAAATAGCCCATGTGTCCATAGCAATAGAAAGAATTACTCTAGCACATTTGTACTTGCTGCAGAAATTATATGTTTGGTCACAACTACTCAGGGTATATAATCTCCTACTCCAAATAGCTATAAACAGATAGAATCAGTAGCAACTCCAAACTAAATGACCATAGTAATTAGGAACAATTTGCTGTAAATTTACTCCTGATATTAGGAGTACTGTAATTTACTCCTGACATTTTGCAAGATTACTACTGGTACATTTAAACAGAACAATTTGCTGAAAATAGGAGTACATCATGATCTTGAAATGATGATGAACAAGTACTCCAGCAGTTAACAGGAACAAATCATTGCAGCAACACATGAATTAAACCATGTCACAAGTCCAGTGCTAGCTATTTGTGGCACCATAGAGAAGAGGAGGAACTCACCTAGGTGGCTGTAGCCGAGGTAGAAGCTCGTCGCCGCCGTCCCTACACGGCGAGGAAGAAGCTGCAGCACCGAGAGAGCCACGTCTTTAACAGTAACAGTAACAATCTATTACCTGCAAGAAGAATGAAGAACAATCTCTTGGATTACAGTACACTCACATAGTTATTGCTGTGGCCAAGAATAAAATGTTTAAACACTGAATTTACTCCAAGAACTTAAACAACAGTCTAGAATATTGAAGTACAGCAAGCAGCAGAGATATCATCCTCCCACACTTGTTCCTTTGTTCTTAAGAAGATAAACATCATCATAGTACTCGAATTACAGAAAAGTTCCAGAAATAATGACTGAAACTTGGAAGCTGGGTCATAATCAGGAGTAATTGTAGCAATGAGGAACTAGCGAAAATACTGCACTCCTAATTAACTCTGAACATGGATTGATTACTCATCGAGGAGACGCAGAACGCTACGGCCAGAGAAGCAGCAATGAAAATGAGACGGAGAATGTTGGGCATCAATTACTCTTAGGAAGATTTGGAACCACCGCAGATTAAGTCGAGAAAGGGAAGCACCACGGATTAAGGCGAAATTACTCCATCTATCTGTCAGTGCACTCTGCGCCCGCCATGGAGGACCTGCTCCTCCCCGCTAGCCGCCTTCGCCGCTACCGGATCCAGCACCGCCGCCAGATCAGCCAATTTGGACCCGAAAAATGAGCTTTTTTGGAGCCAGGCAGATGCGTCGGGGGCAGCGGCGGGCGAATGTGTAGGCGGAAGCGGCGCTCGACGGGCATATGTGACGGCAGCAGCGCTCGCTCTGCCGGGGCATGCGACGTCGCGCCGGCACTGGGACGGCGGAGAAATTCGGGGGGTGCGGGCGGAATGGTGGATGCGAGTTGAGTGGGCGATGCGACGACGAGAACTGATGATTCTCTGGACTGCCGGTTGTGTTGTCTCCCAAAAACTTCCAGGTTTTTATTTGTTTGTAAATTTACCACTAGCGACAGATATTTCGGGACGGAGGGAGTAGTATTTTTGGCCGCAGCGTCCCGGGCCAACGGCGGCCTTGCGCTTGCCTGGCGCGCAAATGCAGAGGAGGCGTGAGGGAGAGGACAGGGGCACGGGAAGGAATGAGGAGCCGGTGTAGAAGGGTTCGTCACCGGTGTGGCAGCACTCTCCGATCGGAGTGGCGCCCGAGGGCCGCGGGGCTGGAGGGATCGGGCCAACGGGCGCTCGCTCCTCTGTGTATTGTGTGTCTGTGAGATGACGCGAGGGGAATGAGAGAGTTCAAGGGGAGAGACGAGGGGAGTGGGGGATCGGCGGCATCGGCGGCGACTAGAGATAGTGAAGGGAACGGGAACAAAGACAATGTGTGCAGTTTGTGTCGCAACGAAAGTGTATCTTTTTTCTGAGAGTGTGCGTGTTTTCGTAGTCCCAGTCGTTTGGCGCAAGCCCAAAAAGTTCATAAAATGTCCAAAAAAAATCTATTCAAAAAACATTTTTTTCCAAAGAAATGTTAAAAATTCATAAAAAGTTAACTCTTTCTTGGAAAGTATTTCAATTTTATGCAAATGTTAACTTTTATTAAAAAAAATAAAATTTTAATGTTTAACCTTATCGTCGATGTTTATGAAAAATGGATATAAATAATGATGCACACTTGCAAATGAAGCAGGTTGTGCAAAAATCAGTTACAGAAAAATATATAAAAAAACATTTTCAAAATTATATTATACAGAAAAATGTTATTACCCCTAAAAACATTATTACCCCTGAAAAGGATTCTTTGCAAGAAAAACATCTGTTCGAAAAATGATCTTTTTCAAAGAAATGTTCACATTTCATAAAAATGTTGACTATTCTTAAAAAAATATTCCAATTTTTATGTTAACATTACCTTCTATTTTTAAAAATAAAATTTTAACATTTAACATTATCATTGACGTTTATTACAATTGGATATAAAATGGTGCATAATGGCACAGGAAACAGGTTTTATTTTTTTTCGTCCGGTGCAACGCACGGGCATGTGTACTAGTCTATCCCTATATATCTATCCCTAATAATAAAGTACGGATTGACTCCATGGATTCACCGTCACAATACGCTTTCGCCCAATCATATTACGCTTTTACGTTTATGTTTTGGAATTAACCGATGTGGTACTAACGGAACAATTCGTTTTTGCCTCCGTGGTAGCACGATGGCATACTTGGGCCTGCTTTAGTCCAGCCCATACACGTACAATTTTTTATAATCTCTATCTCTATCAGTCACACGTTTTGTTCATTGGGCTTTTTGGGCTAATGGACTCGCCTAAGTCACGTTGCTGCACGCTGCCCCCTCTTTCAGTTTCTCTCACTTCTTCCTTTTTTCCCTAAAGAAAAGAAATTCTAATCTCAATTCCTCTACAACTTAGAGAAGATTTCTTTACAAATTGGAGCAGAGCAAGGGAATCCCGTCAGCTATATTTCGCCTGCGTCACTGCCGAAGACGCAACCCTAGCACATCGAAGGACACCTCGCGAGGAGAGCACGCACGCGGGTTGACGCAGCCGCAGGTTCGCCCCCGCCACCAATTCCCTCTCTTCCTCGCTTCGTGGCGCTGGCACATGCCACCCTCACCCGCGCTGCTGCTGGACGGCGGGGCCTTGTGGCCTGCCTCGCTCGAAGTAGCAACAGGGGGCGACAGAAGCAAAGAAGCCGTCGGTAGTGGGCGGCCGGATGGAGGCCGCGTCGCCATACGAGCACACGGACGATGCTCCTACGGTGGCAGAGGTGATGGCCGGACTCAGAAGTGCTTCAGGGAGGAATTGGATGGGTGGGAGCAGCTGCGGGTGGCGTGCAGCAGGGTCAATGAGATAGTCGGCGATGGGAACACCAGTTTGACGCTGACGTGAGAAAAGCAAAGAACAGAACGATGTGTAGCACCAATTCCTATACTCAAGTTATCTATACACCGACGTGAGAAGCCTTTCCCCTATGTTCGAGGCTCCCAGCACTTCCCCTGCAGCTACCTGGCGAGTTTAAGGCAGATCCGAACGCAGACAACGCAGACAACAGAACATATTATTAGGGGCAACGGTGTGCTAGATGGCATGCTGCTGCTGCCACCCCAGCAAAGTGTACTTCTATAGGCAAGTCGTGGGAGAAACCACCTGAGGGCATGATGAAATTGAATTTTGATAGCTCATTCATGGGGAGTACAGGCGATGTGGGTGTTGTCATGATCCTTCGAGATGCACAAGGACAGATTGTGTTCTCTTCCTGCAGATCATTGCAATGCTGCTGGTCGGCCCTTGAGCCCGAACTATGTGCCTGCTTGGAGGGCATGTCGCTTGCACTAGATTGGAGCCATGTGGATGTTATGGTGGAAACTGAATCAGCTGAACTTGCTGCAATGATAAATAGCTCTTCCCGTGACTGCTCACAGCTCGGACATCTCGTTGAGCAGGTGAAGTATCTCATGAGACAGGGAAGACGGTTTTCCATCAACAAAATCACTCATGAACAGAACCAGCCAGCCACCTGCTAGCTCGCTTTGGGCGCCAAGAAGATCGCACAGTAGTTTGGTTAGGATCGGGTCCTGATGAAATTTTAGGCCTTACCCTTCGGGATTGTAATGTGACAAATACTTAAGCAATACAAATTGTATTATACAATCCTTTTACCCCACAAAAAAAATCCATGGTGAGCTATATAATGTATGGGCTTAGCTTTCAGATTTACTGTCCTGAAGTAGGATTCGAGATGTGACGAGCGATCTGGTTTATAGTGTTGCTGATGGTGTGTTTTAGCACTGATCTTAACCTCTCTTACGGTGGTCATACTTGATGATGGTGTGTTTTAGCGCTGATCTTACCTCTCATACGGTGTTGTCATACTTCTGAACAGAAAAATATGGATCCGGCATCAACTACTTAAACAGGTTTGTTATTTTATTTTCCTCTGTACTTAGCTCGGCCCCTGCTTTATGTACATGGAACAGTATTGGAGGATTCATGAATGGAATGGCTAGATTCTTTCTTGGATGCTCAGATTCTTGACAATCATCCTTTTACTTCACCTTTATAATTATTTGCTACCCAATAAATTGTTAGCATCAAGTTACATGAGTTTTGTATGCAGATATACATAGGCAAAGTGCTTGTCTTTCATGGCATGTGCATGCACTGTGCAATATGAAGCATCACATTCAATTTATTGGTTTTTCTTTGTCTGCTAGCATTGCTTTTTGGCTTCTGCATATCCGAATGCTTGAATGTGTGATAGTCTTGAAAATAGCTAAACTATATTGCAATCTTGTAGGCATAGTCATACATTCTGCTCATTTGTCATATTTCTTCTGTGCATATTGAATCTAAGCATGGTCTATTATGAAATTGTGTAATGTTTGTGTGGTTAAATCACAATTACATATGAGAGTAGCTGGCTGTAACAATGCGGTTAATGCATAATAGCTTATTCATGTTTCCTGTTTTATTGTCAGGCAAATGAGCGTGTTATAAGGAGTTCAAATATGACCCTGGACTGCAGATGGATACCTATTAGTAAACAAAGAAATTGTGTACTGCAAGTCTGAGATCTTCCACTTGCTACACGTGTTGATCCACAGCCAGTTTACTTGCCAGGTAGAACATTAGTTTTAATGCCAATGCAATCATATGTATCTTTCCACTATACTTGCAAAATAGGATCAGCTCGCGGTGCTTGCAAGTTGTTAAAATTTTATCACTCTTCTCCAAACCTCTCATTTTGTCCACCCTTCCTTGTGCCCTGTAGCTTTCATAGCTTTTTCAGTATAAACTACACTAGATAGTAGTAGTTATGTATACATTGTTAGCATAAATCGATGCCGAGTCTTGTGGCTGACTTCCAGCAACAGAAAGACTGGTCCTAAATCCGAAAGTCAATGGTTGACTTCAAGCAATCTGTTGCGACACAATCTCGGATGAGGTTTTTTGTGACCAAAATGAATTTTGACCGCGGTATAAATGTAAACAGCTAATCTCAGCTATGCATGGTTGGATTTTCCATATGTTTATATCAATTATTATTTCTATTCTCAGGTGAATGCTACTGCTGGTAATTGTTTTTTGCTCTGCCATATGTGATATTTACTGGTATTTTCCTTTTGTATCCTTGGTCATCTAAGAATTACTTTATTTGTAATTTATAGTAGTTAGTGACTTCACTGGAATTGAATGCACGTTCTATAATTTCTAAATTGTATGCATACCATTCTACGACTTTATTTTGTCATGGCACGGCATGTAGGTATTTGTTAAAAACTTAAAATGTACAAGAGATGCAGGGTCCTTCGAATAGAAAAATACTTAAAGTTGTATTAAGTCAGCGACAATTAATATGGATCGGAGGGAGTACAAATATCAAATAAGATACCACCCAACAATATGCCTTCTTCTATGAATTAGTGTTATCAAGATGGAAAAAACACATGGTTAGAATGTTATGTGATATTGATTACTAGGAAAGCCGTGAACTGAATAATTTATACATTTCGTAGCCGCTTTGCAGAGATGGCTAGGATGTGATGCTATGATTACAAGAAAAACCATGAACTAAACAATTCATACACTAAATAGCCACTTTGCAAATATGCTTTCACTGAAAGCACAATTCTTCTTCATGCTGGAGTATTTGATGTGGGTACTTATTGGGCTAAGGAGAGAGTGATGAGTTTCCTATCCGTTGCTTAGTTTTTCTCCCGTTGAGCCTGGCGGGTTCACCGTCGCGCCCTTTTTGCAAATAGACCCTCTTACTTTCTAGAAATTGCACCCGCAGTCCCCTCATAAGTCAGACCCGAACCGGTACAGAGGAGAGAAAAGAAGAAAAAAAGCCCAGCGCCCCGCACGATCCTGCCTCCTCGATCTCATCTCCACCTCCATCCTGCCGCCACCTCCTGCCCCGCGCCGCCTCGACCGGGACCGCGCCCCTCCACAAACGACGGCGATGATGGAGCGCGGCGCCCAGCACCTGGCCGACAGATTCGCCGGCTCCCCGCTCCTCGGGGCCAGCCCCTCCCCCGTGCCGGGTCGAGCATCGGCTTGGAGGCCAACACACGAGCACGGGTTCGCTCGATCCGTCCGGGTAGGGCGCCGCCGGCGGTCTTCTTCTCCGGCCATCCGTAGTCGGCAGCCGTTCTTCCTGCTCCCGTGCCTCTGATTTGGATCGAGGTCGCGGTGGTAGTGGTTCGGCGGCGGTGGCGGCGTTGGGAGCAGCGGCGGCGGGTGGTGGGGTCCGGCAGCGGGTGCAGGGGCTATGTCGCGGTGATGGGGAGCTGCAGATCTGTGTCCATGGTCGGACCACCGCGGACAGGGGTTTCTTCCCGGATTGTTGATGAATATACTTGGGGATTCATGATTCTTGCATCCCATGATGTGGAGATTCGTTGGGATTTTGGGCGAGGGAGATGGGGTGTGATTTGGGGGGATCACGCCTCGGATTCTTGGGGTCGCCGGGGATGCGGTGATTGAAGGAGAAGACGGTGGAGGGAGAGAGGGAGGAAGGGAGGAGGAGGGGGAGGCTGCGATGGGACACGTTGGGGATGCCCACTGGACGTTGGTGTCCTTCTGAACACAAATTCATGGAGTGCCCAACCCGGATTTCAAAGGGACTTGGCTGGTTCGATAGTACCAACTCCTTGGGTGCTGATTTTGAGGGGGGCTTCTAGATTGAGATCGAGTGAGAGGGGGTTGACAAGGAGAGAGCAGTCAGGTGGCGGTGGCGGCGGTGACTTGGAGCACAGTCCAGCGACGACGACCGTTCGGGAGCAGGAGCGCGACGGCGGCTGTTCGGGAATAGGAGTGAGATAGCGGCTGGGCATCGCGGGGTTCAGTTGTTGGAGAGGATAAGGGGGACGGCAGCTGCACTCGGCACCATGGGACACCCAACGTGGTTGGAGAGGATAAGGTTGATGGCTGATTTCTTTGTTCGCCTTTGTTGTGGTCAATGGTTTCACATCCTTCTTAATCCCTTGCCATGAGGCAATAAATCGCAAAAGAGCAGACACCACCCTATGCTCCACCTTCCATGTACATGTATTCTTCTTCGGACCCTGAACCAAAGGCTTCTTCCGGTCCTTATCAAGGTACGGCTGATAGGTGGTTTCACCGCAGAGCTCCCTCGCCATCAGTACAGCGATGCTTGATCGATCGTGCCGCAGCTCATCACCTTGCATCGCCCTCCCACCACTGCTTCTCTCTGATCTTGGTCAGATGTTCTGGTTGATGTGCAAGGAGATGAGAGGGCAAGCTAGGGGAATGGAATTAGAGAGACGATTGTAGAGCGGCATCGTTGTTGTCCCTGTTGCTTTATTCTTTTCTTACTCAAGTGGTTACTTTACCTTCATCAGTCCATCTTCACACTTTTGATTGTCTCAGCTTAGCTTGCAGTTCCAGCTTAGATTTGTCAGTTTTATGGGTTAGCCAGATTGTTCAAATATTTGTTGTCCAATTTATTTATAATCTAACTGTGCAAATGTTTGGTTGATTCACAATTTTCTCATCCTTTCACCGCTTGTGTTTATCAGGTCTGGAGATATGAACCAATCACCCAGATACCTTTACTAGGCTGATGCATATGGAGCTTGCAATCAGATCCAAAATATGGAGCTGTCTAACAAAAGCAGGTACTACCACATCTTAGGCTTCAAAAATTTAAGATACATATGGACGTGGGAGTCCACTGATATGTATGTCTTTCAAATACACTTTGAATGGTCCAGGAACAAGATTTTTGTCTGAAGAGTGTGTTTTGTGTCCATATACATTAGTTAGACGTATTTTAATTCTAGATACATCCTTTGTTATCTATTTTGATGACAAGTATTTTCGGACGGAGGGAGTATGTTATTAGAGGATATCTTATTGCGTATTTATTTGGTTAATACTGGGGGGTAGCTACTCTCGCCCCCCTTTCTCTCTGAATGCACCGAAAGGAGTGCCATATAATTGTAATTACTGATTTTACCTTTCACGGTCATGAGTTATGAGTCATGAAAGTAGAAAATTATTTTACAAGGTCAGGGCAGTGCCACAATATGAACCAATGTATCTGGACTTGCTACCAGGTTTAGACGACTTGAAGTGAGGATGAATAATGCACATTTTAAACATATGGTGATCCGAACTATCAGTATGTTCCCTGCTGCTACTGAATAGATGTTTTTCTAGCTTATAACAATTTGAATTATCGATCAACATGTACTTGCCTGCCCAGTCGTTGTTTGTATAATTACATATCCTAATTGTAAAACTTCCTGCCATACTACAGACTTTATGGTTTGAAGATGACATGTATGCAATGTGTGATCTGCACTGATGAGACGTTGGAGGGGCAAGTACTGCACTTGGTTCAGTGCATATACAAGATGGTAGAAAAAAGGGTGTGATAATGTAGTTATAGCTTTGCACGACGAATAGCATGAGGTTTGGCCTATAACTTTGTTCGGTAGGGTTGGGAAATTCTGAATGATTTTCTTGACTGAACAATATGTATCCGTACAATAATTGCTCCTTTGTTTGTATATATATTTGTTTGATTTGCTCCCCTTCCTTCATGCTCTGTATAGAACAACGTGGCACAAAGTACTGCAAGCCTCCCTGTATGGTAAAAAACTCGGTAATTGTCCTTTTAGTTTATTTTTCAACCAGTTCTTAAGATGATCTTAGATTAATAGTATGTAGAATTTTGATGTCAAGCCTCACATATCTGATCAACTGGTATGATGCATATTGTGATGTGTAGTATATAGATTAAAAGCAAGCGTACCATCCATGACAAGCATATGTTGAATTCACGGTTGTTTCCCAGTGTAGTTCTGAATCTCATGCTAATGATCTGTGACTCTGAGTTGCACTTTTATTGCTTAAAAGTTGATTGCGCATCCAGGGCACCATTATTGATGGCAAGTCAATTGCAGAGGACATAAAGTTACCGATTGCTGAACAATTTCGTCGAATGAAAAAGGCAGTTGCACATGTTCCTGGATTAGCTATTGTATTGGTAGGCGATAGAAGGGACTCTCAATCCCATGTGGGATTTAAACTGAAGGGTTGTGAGGAAGATGGGATAAAATCTTTGTTGTCGGAGTTGCCTTAGAACTGCACAAAAGACGAGGTGGTGGATTCAGCATCAAGATTAAGTGGAGATCTATCTGTTCATCGCATCCTTGTGCCGCTACCACTACCACAAGTAATGTATTGTACTACCTCATGCACTAAAGCATCTTCCATGCAAAAAAAACTTGGCTCTTTTTATTCTTTAGTATTTTTTCTAATTTACTTTTCACAGGGGGCCGATGAGCCCGGGCTCAGAAATTGATATTTGGATGTAATGGTCTTTGTTTTAGTATTTTTTTTCCAGCCAAAAACTGTTGCCAAAAGTGGGAGACGGCTCATAGGAGAGGGGAAAATTGTTTCTTGTGCCCAACGTATAGTAGAAATCATCAGCTGTTGTTTGTTCAAAAAGCATGAACTTTACTTCTGCAAGAACAATTCAATATCAGACTGCATTTTCATTGTTTCAAACAGTTTAGCTACACTTATACAGAGTTCAATTCAAAGTGAACGTTGATTCAAGACAGTAAGATAGATCACACTTCATTATTTTGTGAAAGAAATGCACCTATATGTGCTAGTATATTATTAATAATAAAGCACGGATTGAGGTTGTCGGGTTCACCGTCGCGCACGTTTTGCAAAAAAGTCCCTCAAGTTGATAAGAATCAACCCGCAGTCCACCGTAGCCAGATGCAAGTGAAAAAAAAAACGGTCCGTACGCTGAACTGACTCGCCTGTCGTTGACTCTCGATAAGATTGTTGCCCCGCACGAGGGTTTCTTCGGCGGCCGCGCCCCCATCCCTCTGCTGCCGCCCTGCGGTGCCTGTCCTCGGTCTGCGGTCGCCAAATACGGACGAGATCGACAGGATCCGCCGCATCTCGCGCAACACCCAGCCGCTGCTGCTCATCGGCCATGCAGGGAGCACGGACGAGCTGCTCGTCGACATCCATCCCACAGCACCGCCGAAGACGGTGCGCCAGCCTCCTCGACAGCGCGCGGCTCCTACTTGCCACACGGTATGCCGCCTGCCCGCCGCTTCCCTGGATCCCACTCCCCCTACCATAATATTCCTATTTTAAGGCATGCAAAGTGTTTGATGAAATTTGACAGTAAAATTGTTTTCTGTGCTGGCCGGTAGAACGGCCGCGTCGCCAAGCTGCAGCGGGTGCCGCGGCGGACGAGGCACCGCTTGTGTCAGAGCCCGAAGCGCCCGTGGAGCTGGCACGGTGGTGGCTCTGCTGTATGTGGGAGCTCGGTTCCGTCCTCAACTTCCTCCACGTGCGTGTCCCTTTTCTACCATCATACCCTACCCCCAGCGGCCGGCAGATCGGCGTACTGGGTTTGCTTCTTCGCTTAGGGTTCTAGGAATTTACTGCTAATCTTTAGTTTTCTTGCATTAACTATTTGAGCACATGGTACAGTAGCAGCATGGCTGATGTCTGCTATTTCATCGCTGGAACATACTTCATTCATTGATTTACTAGAGTAGATTTGATTGGCACTGTATTTGATCACATGCTCTGCTTAGGCAATACATGTTGTTCAGCCAGCATCTCTAGGATTGGTTATGTTGGAAACAATTTAATGCCAGTATTGATATTCCATTCACTAAACTAACAGAGATCCAAACTGCAGGTTGCAGAAGGTGATGTACCAATAGTTGCATCACATGGCTTAGTCCTGTACATGAGAATTGCTTGATCAGATATTCAGATTCAGTCTTATCTTCATAGTTTTTCTAATTGTTTGATCTTGTGCAGAGCTGAAATTGAATTGTACAAGGAGCTTGAACCATCGACTCGCTTACTGATCTTGAAAGCAATATGCGACATACGTGTCGAGGTCCGTGCTATTGCCATCCTAGGGAGGCAATGAAGTTCTTCAAAGTGCCAATCTTTCAAAATGTGCATTGCGGTAGAGAACTGTTACACCATTTTGATGTTGTATGTCTCAATTGTGTTTTGTGTTAAGTATATCAATCCTAACTTGGACTGACAGTTTGAACCGAGTTCCATTATGTTGATTCAGATTGTTAGAAAGCTTATTTCACTATGCCGAGAAGCAATACAGGGGCATGAAGCAAGCGAGCAGGTGTGTGCAGCGACCTGCTACTGCACTAATAGCCTTGACAGAGCACCGAGGCCGGCTCGACAGGGCATGCCGCCTGCCGGTGGACACCTGGATGTGCGCGTCGGAGATGGACCCGCTTCATTGCCTCTGCAGCCTAGACAGAGCTCCGCCAGTGCTGGTGATGGCGCTCTCCATCTACTTTCTCCACCGGCTATCAGAGAGTAGAGATCATATCGTGGATTTGTTTTTTCTTCAGAGACGTGCTCCCGTCGTTGTTGGCTGTCGAATTTGCAATGCAATCCATCCCTATGTCGATGTCTTAACCACTTCGTACTTCTGCACAATCCGCAGAACATAGCAGCTGCCGCAATTTACCCATTGATTTCTTGGAGTGATCCAAACCTAGGAAAGCCTGCTACTTGTGCAAGCAACAGGGTAAGAAGTTTCAGTTTTCTTACTAATGCACCTCAATTTGAAAGGTTAGAACATTTTATTCACCCGTCCTATTTTTTATCTATACTGATGATCATTTTTTCATCTCTGTGATCTTCTTTGCTCCAGTTGTGTTAATACTTTGTTTGCACGTCAGTGGAAATTAAAATTTCTTGCTACCATGAGAGTTACTCCATGTCAGTATGTACATGCAGATGTAAGCAATGGAGAAACTCGTGCAGATGATGATTGAAGCATTCTTCACGAATTTTCCAACCTAAACTGGCTACAGAGTTGGGGAAAAGACGAGTCTAGGCTCTTGATGAACACATCTTCTTTCCCAGATGACTAACAGTTGGCACCTCTATACATTACATCAGGCCAACGCTACAAAGCCCCTGTATGCCTCTGCCTGCCTGCCTCAATGGACATTCCGGTCACAAAAAAGTAGATAAAAATACTAATCAGTTTGTCAAAATACATGTTGGTTATCTTATGAACAAGTATAGCTGTCAGCAGAGTACAAGAAAATATGTTTCAATTTTTCCATGAAGCAAACTTATATTATGATTATCACATTTTGATCTTGGAGTAATGGTCGACTTCAGTAGATGTTACTGCAGTATACACCAGTCCCGTATTTCTACCTACAAGTCTGAGCTCCATCGGGATAATCAGATTAGTGTATCACAACCTTGATGTTTTTAAACATGCATATTTTGTAGTTATTTTAGTATTATGCAGAATGCATATCTATCCCTCGAATTTATGTATAAATTCTGCAATTTCTTGGCATTTCAGGTTTGGGAATATTTGACTCAGAGCTTTTGCTGAATGGTATTGTCGTCCAGAAGTTAGAGTTCGAAAGGCATGTCCTGGTGCTCCTCACGTTCTGGGATGATCAATCTCCTATTATACATGGCGACGTACACAGGACAAGCCCAAGCTAGCTGATTAAAAGGCACACAATCTGTGTACGCAACAAGAGTTGTTGGCGGCTAAAATCATGAAGCAACGGACTAACAAATTGTGGCCAGCATACACGCAGGCAAAGATAGCCAATGTATTTGCATGTTTTCTTGACTTAGACTACAATGCATTTTCCATGAAATAAATTATCTTGCCATCTGCTCTTTAGATACAGACATAGAATAGATTAAATGTATAGATGTCGGCACAAATTTCAAATTTTGGGACGTAACCAAAATAGTTGGCTAAACTTTGGGAGACAAAGAGAATAATTGTAGTTGTGTACAACGAGAAACTCCCTTTCTTTTGAAATCATAGTCTGAAATCATACTATATAAGAGGGTACTTTTGCAACATGTGCATTTTCTTACTTCCGAAATCATACTATATCTTCCCTAATTAATAATAAAGCAGTTACTGCTTCTGGTCGTCCGTCGTCGCTAGCGATTTTGCATAAAAGTCCCTTGGTTTATAAGAAATTAACCCGCAGTCCCTGTTTTAGTAGGTCTCTATATAACGTTTCAATTTTACAAAAAAGCCCCTCTAATCCCGCACGGGCGCGAAGCGGACCGCGCCGCCGCCCGCAGCTCCCGCCTGCCCTCGCTCCCCTCGCGCCCGCAAGCTCCCGCCTGCCCTCGCTCCCCTCGCGTCCGCAAGCCGCCTCGCCGGCGACCCCACCCCTCCGCCCCGCCCCGCCGTCGGCGACCTTCACCGCCAGACCTTCGTCTGCTTCGCCGCCTCGCCCCTCTCGCCTCTCCTCCTTCTTCTCAATCTCCTCTCACCTCTCTCCCTCTTTCTTGCTGGACAGGGGCCTCCATGGTGCCGCCGACCCTCAATCTCGCCGGATCCGGCCGCCCCCACGCCAAATCCGCCGCAAATGGATCCACCCCCGGCCGGATCCGACCGGGCCCCGCTGTCGTTGCCACCGGAGCGCTCCTCCTCCCCACCGTGGCACATCCTCTCTAGGTCGCCGGATCCAGTGCCATGCCGGCCACGGCCAGAGTTGGAGGAGCTGTTGTCTACTACCTTTCCCTAAAGCGGTGAGCCCTCTACAATGGAGACGACGTCGTCTCGTCGTGCACACCACGGGGGTTAACGGCAGAGCAGAAGCCCGCGCCCCTACTCCCCACCGCGCCATATCCTCTCCAGGTCACCGGATCAGGCGGAGATCCCTGCCAGCCGATGATGAATCATACCCTTCATATCTATACATCCCCACCCCCCTCAAGAGAAATCTGGAGGCAAGAATAGGTTTAAGTTCTCCCACGGCTGCTCTTCTAATTTTTTACTTAAATTAGGTAAAGATTTGCTTGTTCTCTCTCTGCAATTCAAATGTGCTAGACGCTTGAAATACTTAACCTCATTTGGTTTAGAGAAATAAATAATTCACACAGATAGTAGAATACTTAGACGACTTTGAGAAACTTTGGTCATTAAAACTGAGGATATATGAGTGAGCATAGAAGAACACAAGTCTATTCAAAGCAACAGAATGTAGTAGTTACTTAACAGGCCAGATTAGTTTCTGTAGTTACCTATTTTTGCTCTGTCAAAGTGTAAGATAATGTTCATCTCAATCCAAGAGGTGTAAATGATCATGCCATCTAATAATGGTATCGATGTTTGGCTTTGTTTGGCGACTGGAATTTTCTATTTCGAAAAGTTACTGGTGATGGTACATCAGAATCGGCAAACTCTACAGGGTTTAAGCAAGTGGTACTAAAAAGTACTTCTAGAAATTTACAATGCCTAGGTGGTTTGATGTTCCATGTTCATCACTTTTGCGAATACTTTGATAGGACTAAATGAATAACAGAACCCTTTGTGCTCTATATGATTTACCGAGAGGATTGGGCTAGGAGTTAGTTTAATTTGTATGTTAGGACAAAGATGATTCAGTGATGAAATTACAGTTGCTAATTCAATGTATAGATCCTACTCTGTACACATTGACATTCTTATCAGCAATTTAATATGTCCTATCTTTTTGACCTTGGAACAGTAGGGGAGCCCCCTATGGTATTTTAATATGACCTATCTCATTCGCCGTTATTTCTGCTGAAGATTATTTGAAATTATCAGGCAGTGGCCCTCTTCAAGTCCTACTTTGGTGGAACTTTTGATCAAGATGCTATCAGGAATAACTTGGTGCTAATATACAAACTTCTTGATGGTAAGGGCACATCCAGTTTTGGACTTTGCTTGCTGCTTCACTTTCCACCATGGAATGTTTTTTGTTTGTAATATTGACTCTGTGCAACAGTGCAGAGATTATGGACTTTGGTTATCCTCAGAATCTCTCACCTAAATTTTTGAAGTTATACATAACCCAGGAACGTGTACGGTCGCCATTTTCCTCCAAGGTCAGGAGTATATGAATAATGAGTCTGCTGTATTGGATTTACAAAAATAATTATGTATGTTCCTATTTATTTTCTAGGTAAGTAACTAAATCACATATCCTTTTCTCTATATTGATAGCCTTCAGATAAGCCTGTTCTAAATGCGACCCTGCAAGTTATCGGTGTTGTTGGTTGGAGAAGAGATGGTATTGTGTACAAGAAGAATGAGGTATTTGAATTAAATTGTAGGGAGGCTTCAGTTGTATTCAGAAAAAAAACATAGCACCAACATTTATAATGGTCCTAGGTTCCTATCAGAGCGGGGGCTACTAGCAATGCCATCATCCTACATACATTTTAAAATGCATCTCAGTTCTAATACATATTGTACATGAACCAGCATTCGTGTTAGAACAATGGCCCATATTTTCCTCTGTTTTTGTTTCTTTGTTGTCTTTAATGTCATCTCATTTTTACATTCTGTTCTTCTCGCATGTTAGGTTTTCTTGGACATTATTGAGAGCATAAACCTTCTTATGTCTTCTAAAGGGATTTTATGGACCATCAAATTTTACTTATCTGGTCTGAGGTTTCTCGTGTCTTTCCTGTTCAGCTATTTGATGTCCATTGTGTATATTTCTTACATTTCTGCAGGGCGTGTTCTATGATGTGACGTGACTGGAAAGATTCCAATGAAGTGTTTCCTTTATGGAATGCGCCTATCTGAAGTTGGGAATAAATGCCAAAATTTAAATGGCTTAGTAACATCATTTTTTCTTTGGGATGTGTGTCTCCTATTGAGTGTCATGGCTATTGGCATTCTTATATTCAACATAAAAATGTATTCATAGCTTTTTCAGGCTATTGGCATTCTTATATTCAGCATAAAAATATATTCATAGCTTTTTCAGAGTACGCATAAATGCTCAATAAACTATTGCATAGAATTTTAATTAAGCGACATGTGAGAATTTTTCTGGTTATAACCTTTAAGAGGAAATTAGTTTATTTTGGTAGTATGTGTCTCCTAACTTGAATGAATGCAAACTTTGTATGTTAAGGTTATAAGCACGCTTACTTGGATGGTTGGATGCACAAACCTCTAACCACATTAGTGAACTACAGTGTCATTTTTCTGGCCCTGTAAAATTGTAATTATGCATATTCAATGCGACATTTGCACGCTGTAATTCTATATTCGGTGCTAATATGCTCGCTACCATGTTGGTCTTCTGAAGCCTTCATCTCTGCAGGGTCAAACTTTTGATTTTGGCACTTAGTAAACTACATCTTGTGCATTGGAGGAGGTAGCCCCTGGACTGGTGAAGACGTGAAGGGCGACACGAGGAGGCTTGCGGTGGTCGTTCCAGGAGCATCTCTTCGACAAGTAGCAGTGCACTACGTTGGACAGCTACCAACCGAGACGGCCGGCTGCCTGACAAGGACACCATTTCTGGTCTTACAGTCCTGGAGCGGTGAGCATCTGAGCTTCCATCACCGATCTGAATAACAAACTTGCGGCGCTCCTTAGCGTCACTGATTGAAACATTAGCAACAACAATACTTGCTTCAGGTGTGTGCTCCTCCAATCAATATATTTACAACTGTGTGTCACACGCTGTTTATTGATGAAATTCAGGATAGACACCTTAGCGTCACTGATTGTAGCATTGTCCATCTAATCTTCCTTTTTCTGTTCATAATACTTGATATGTCTGATTACTAGGCTTAAGGAGTAAAGAACGGCAAGCATGGATGACAGAGGGACAACACCTGCTCCAAATTTGAAAAATCCAGGAGGTTTACAACAGGCATGCAAGGTCCTCGAAAAGTTCAAGTAAGTGCTATACGTGACGTAGAGGAGAATGCTATGTAGGACATGCACATGTAGTTGCTGCTTCTAAAGAACGGCACAAGTTTGGACCAAACGCTGGGAGAATACAAAAGGTATAATTGCATAAAGTTTACTACTGTAATAGATCCAGGTTGCAGTGATGAAGAGGACAATGATGTGTAGGACATAGTGGTCGTTACTTCTATAGATTCAGAAGGATGCAGGTTCGGATCAATTGTCAAGATGATACAAAAGGTGTTGCACAAATTTTACATACTACGTTGGGTGATTTGTTTGGCATTCATTCTCTGTTATGCCTGATGCATGTGTCTTAAGCCTACTAATAACTTTTTGGATCAATGGTAAATCTACTGAACAAACTCCTGTCTTATCCCTATTGTGTGTCTTAAGGTTAATCTATTCATGGTTAGTTTTCCTTACTGTACAAATGTCTTCTCTTTTTTGTATATTTTCTCTTCTCTGTCCTTTACGGTAATATAGACCGTGCTCACATTGTTGCAGCTTGCAATTAGTTCTAGATTTGTTCATGAGTGTCATTCGAGGTCAGAGTAAATATTTTGGCAGAGTAAACAATGATGGAAGTGTCATACAATTTCGTCTTATATAGCTATAACAATTTTGATACATATTTTTATCTGATTAACTTGCACTTCTGCACCACCATAACAAGCGGTGGAGATCTGCCTCTTTGTTTTCAATTAATGTGAGAACTTCTAGCCTTCTAGAACAAGAGTGGTAGCTTCTTTAACTTTGTGTTGTAACAAATATTGTATATGGTCAATCCAGGATGAAAATCTACTTATTAACTTTGTTAATCTGGTTACAGTCAATCTAGGGGGTGCTTCTTTCGCTTCGGTATTTATCAGTAATATTGGTAGTTCTCTGTAGTACTCTGTATTAGTTTTTACCTCTTTGTCCTTCATGATTGCTTAGTTGCATTGTTTTTGCTTCTGACTATACTGCTCTGCTACAGATGATAGCGCCATTTGATAAACGTTTGGAAATTCAAGCCTGGTCTTGTTCCGCAACATGTGACCTTCTACTTCTTAATGGACTTTAAGTTTTAGTCACCCTTATATCGTTAGGTAATATAACAAGGTTATTGTTTAGATCATATAATCAAGCATGTCTGCTTATCGAAAAGTTAAGCTTTCCCACCTTGCACGCAACTGCTACCATTATTGCTTAGAAGAGGCAACTTAGTGATACAATCTCTTGACTATAAGGCAGTTAGTGATTGCCATGTTTGTTGAATTAAAGTTTCACCTGTCAGATCAGTTTACACACATTGAATTTTACTTAGTGTGCCTCTAAGGTTTTACCTTCTACAAAGCTATAGCACCTACAGGTGATCCGCCTTTTCTTCTTCTAGATCCCCCTGTGTGTGTATAATCTTCTTCTAGATCCCCCTGTGTGTGTATAATCGACAGACATTGTCCTTCTAATTTCTTTTTCCAGTAGATGATTGTGGACAAAGTTTCCAATCCATGCCTTTTTGCTATACTAATTTTTTTGGGTGATGCAGCATAAGTTATATAATTGCTGCACTTAAGTAACTGATTTATCTGGCAATAGATTGTCACAATGATAGCTCTAACCTTTGTGCCAACAATCTGAAAATTGTAGCATTATGCTTTAATATTTTTTAATGTTCTTTAGGTGGTTGTTTCTCAGAAGTAGTACACTTGGCATAGCTTTTCAGAAGACAACAGTTCAGTAGGAAGCAAGTGAATGAAACATTTTCGTTGTTTTCTACTCCATAGTTATGTACAAACACACAAGTGGTGCTTAAACATTTTGTTGCTATTTATCCTTTCATGAGCCGGATGTGCCATTGACAGCGGTGGCAAGCCTGGATTAGTTGGATTCAGAAGGTGGATTGAATTACCAAGTTGTTTTACCACCATGATATTTTTTTAAAATTTTGAACATTTCTTCAATTTGTGAATAAATTTAAAAAAACACTTTCTTGCATTTCTTAATAAATTTTCAAAATCATGCGATGAAATGTGAACAAAATATGGTCATAGCTATTGAAGATTATGATTTTTTTTTCTCCCGTTGCAACGCACGGGCCCTTTTGCTAGTATTATTTAAAAAATGTCGTGCACACAACGTTTCTTGGCCGATATGCACATGACACTCTACTTGAGTGGGGTAGAAGTGCTGGCCAACTGCATCCGATGGTTGCCACAGCGTGTCGACCATAAATCAGACACAGTTTTGTGGTTCTCATGGCACTGTTCTATTATTTTCTCCCTTCCCCTCTCATCTTCTTGATTTTGAATAGTTTATATATTAATTCAAGCTCAGCCTTACCTTCAAGCCTTAAAATTATTGTTCTGCCAGGTTTAGACAGAGCTGGTGGACAGGAAGCCAATGGGCTACATTTTAGCTCTTTAATTTGTTCATGCTTGTCTTATGCTGATAAGTTTTTTCTTCCTTTGTTTCCTAGGAAAAAGTAATCAAACAATCCCACTCGCAACTGCGACATAGCATTAATTACACATGAACGCTCATCCCCTCTTGAAAATTTCCAATTAGTTTAGTACTACCTTTTTATGCAGGTAAACAATCTGTTGATTGTGTGTAGGATAAGCTGTGACGTGTGTTGGGCGTTGTGTTGAAATAGAGGACATGGACGCGTTGTTGTGTGGGAGACGAGGGTGTGTGTGTTTGGCGTACAGGCCTATGATATATTTTATTTTTCCCGTTGCAACGCACGGGCATGTTTCCTAGTCCCTAATAATAAAGTACGAATTGACTCCGTGGGTTTATCGTCACAATACGCTTTCTTTATATGAATTTACGCTTTCAGTTTAAATTTAAAACATATACGCGAGGTGGTACTAAAGCGTTGATAGATTTCGCTCGGATCGTTCGGCACCAAGAAAACGAATGAAACAACCCATCGAGAAAAGGCCAAGCGAAGAAACAGCCCATATCAACCGCGGAGCCTCTCCACCGTCATGTTCCACATGGGCACGCAGTTGAACTGGTACTTGACGCCGGTGAACGCTGAGAAGCCGAAGTAGGCCCGCTTGCCGAGGAGCACTGCCGAGAGGTCAGCGGTGCGTCGAGCAAGGCCACGCCGTGGCGACGTACGCGCGCGCGCTGCGACGCACCGTCGTAGTTGACCCAGACCATGTAGAAGCCGTCGTTGACCGTGGTGTCGATGGGGGCGAGCTGGATGCTGAAGGGCGTGAGCGAGGTGGCGTGGGTGCAGCGGACGCCGTTCACGTCGAGGCCGACATGGTTGTCATCGAGGTTGTAGGGCTGCTTCACCGTGTCCAGCTCCACGGCCGCGAACCCGTTGGCGGGGTTGCCGTCCATGGACGCATTGGTGAGGCCTAGGTACCCGCCGTGGCTGCCGGGGGGCAGGCCGCCGCCGCCGTTGCTGGACGCGACGACGAACGCGAGGCCTTCGCCCTTGCTTGTCGCGTTGGTGCGGTAGAGGTTGATCCGGAACACGGTGGAGAAGGAGGCGACGTACCTGCCGCCGGCGGGTTCAGAGGCCCACAAGACGAACGGGGAGGAGAGGAAGACGCTGCCGGTCTGGTTGACGAGGAAGTTGTCGGGCCCGCTGGTGCTGTTGCTATCCGGGGTGATCTGGAGCGTGTTCTGGGTGACGCTGGAGTTGCTGGCGAAGGTCAGGTTGGCAGGAAGCAGCACCAGCACCATGACCACCAGGGGTCACCGTTGCAAACGCCGCGAGGAGCCCAGGACATCTCGCTAGACGCCGGGGAGGAGGATTCCGGAAAGGCTCCCCGGGCTTCCTCTCGCTGGAGGCAAAGCCAGGCAGCTGCCGGCCTTTTGTTTCACTCTCTGCTGCATCTTGTTCTGGCTGGCGGTGGTCGTCATCGGTGTGACCGTGCTCACCGTGTACCTCGTCTACCGCCCGCAGCCGCCGAAGCTCCGGTGACGGATGCGTCCCTGAACGCCGGGTACGTGGACGAGCTGACCGTCCCCGGCGTCCCGGCCCACGGCCTCGCGCTCAACGCCGACCCTCACCGCCCTGGTCGCCATCACACAGCCAGTATCGATCAACGATTCGTTGGTTTATCCTGGTTGCGAAAGTTTGATCAACCCTTCCACTATCGTGCATCCATAGAATAGTCCCACCTCGCTTCATTAGATCGAATCAGTCCAGTTTATATACATGTTGCTTAGCAAATCAACAAGCAAGCTTGGAAATCAAACAAGTAGAGGGCAAGAAGAGGGATTGGTGTGTCCAGATGGCGAGCTCCGGCGGAGGCCGGGTGATGCAGCGAGGCGGGATGTGTGCTGCCGCGGCAGCGAGCGAGCGAGCAGGGGGCGAAGGTCAATGGGGGGAGGCCCGAGGGGGAGGCCAGATGTGTGCCGTGGCAGCGAGCGAGCAGGGGGCAAAGGTCAACGGATGGACGGAGCAAGATGGAGAGGGAGGCGTGCGGGGGAGAGAGAAGTTGAGCAGCAAACTAGCCTGATCAAGTCTCACACGTTGGTAGCTCACCTGAAACGGTGTCCAGAAAAAAGGTTTACCAGAGACCAACCCTGAATTGCATTGGAATAATTTCTTAAATATTGGTTTGTTCTTATCATTTTAATCTTAAATAAGATTAAAGTGCTTGTGCACAATGGGGTGGAGCATTTCCAGAATGGTCAAAAACTCAGTTTGGCCACAGAGTACTTTAAAGCAATCTTGGGACAGCCTGCCCCCTCCTTGAACACAATGGATGTGCACTCCCTATACACTCCGCTTGATTTATCTGCCCTGACGGCACAGTTTTCCTGGGCTGAAATCGTGCAAGCCATCAGTGGCTCACCCAATAACAGAAGCCCGGGACCTGACGGTTTCACCAACGAGTTTTACAAGACTTTCAAGCTGTTGCTAAAGGATGACCTGCTCCGTTTTTTTGAGGATTTCCACAAAACTGAAGTTGATATTGCTGGTATTAACTCTGCTCTCATCACCCTGCTACCCAAAAAGGATACGCCCCTGGAGATGCGGGATTTCAGACCTATTTCTCTCGTACACAGTATACCCAAGCTGGTTTCTAAGGTTCTGGCAGGCAGACTGAAAACTTGGATCCCTCTCTTGATTCACTCCCTCCAGTCTGGCTTCTTGCAGAGCAGATCGATCATAGAAAATTTTACCCTGGCTGCCGAAATGATCCAATATGCATACAAACGGAAATTGCCGGTCATTGCTCTGAAGTTGGACTTCCATAAAGCTTTTGACAGTGTCAGTTGGTCCTGTTTACACAAAGTACTTGAAGCCAGAGGTTTTCCTCAGTTGTGGATTAGTTGGATTCATACGCTTTTGTCAACTGGCAGCTCTAAAGTCCTTCTTAATGGTGAGATGGGTGCTCCCATCCGGGCTAAGCGAGGGTTTCGGCAAGGCGACTCCTTATCCCCGTACCTCTTCATTATTGTTGCAGACGTACTGCAGAGAATGTGCTGCCATTTGTTCCAGGATGGCTCCCTGGTTCGCCCACTCGGTTCGGACAGTTTCTTCCCGGTCCCGCAATACGCGGATGACACGCTGATCCTTTTTCAAGGCACTAGCAGCAGGCGGCAGTTGTTAAGTCAACCCTCACAGCTTTCTCTGCGTTTTTTGGGCTCACCATAAATTTCCACAAGAGCACTCTCATACCTGTTGCTGTGGACTCCAGCACCGCTTCGGCCATTGCCCAGATCCTAGGCTGCCCCGTTTCATCCTTTCCATGCAACTACCTGGGTCTGCCTCTCTCTCTGCACAAAATTACGCACGGTATGTTACTGCCTATTATACACAAGGTTGACCGTCGTCTTTCAGGATGGTTAGCTACCTTCTTATCCTTAGGGGGTAGACTGACTCTCATCAACTCAGTTCTCACTGGTATACCAAGCTACTTCATGTCATGCTTTGCTTGGCCCAAGGAGTCTCTGGGGAAATTAGAAAGTCTCTTATGTGCTTTCTTCTGGCAAGGCAAGAACAAAGTCAAGGGTGGCCAATGCCTAGTGGCTTGGGATACAGCATTGTTGCCTCGTATCAATGGAGGGTTGGGAATCCGTCAGCTGCAAGCTCACAATCAAGCTATGATGTGCAAGTTTGTCTCCAAAGTTCTACAAGGTTCGGACATACCATGTTATAACTGGTTTGCCACACATTACTGCCTGGCTGTTCTTCCACAACGTGCTAGTAGCAGAGACACTACCATCTGGAAAGGGTTCAGAGATCTCGTTCCTATGGTCATCAACTCCTCTAAATGTGTTCTGGGGTCTGGGCTTTTGATTTCCTTCTGGAAGGACCAATGGCTAGAAGTGGGCCGTTTATGCCAGCTCTTCCCGACGCTGTATTCCTTCGCGGCACAGCCAGCTTGCTCAGTACAATCACAGCATTCTAATGGTTCATGGGCTATTCAGCTCCACCCTAATCTCTCACAAACGGCCTCAACTGAGCTAGCTGCCCTGCAGGGTTTGTTGATGGGCATTGCTCCAAACTTACTGCATGAGGACAAACGGTCTGCTTCTGTGAGCTCAGGACAGCTTTGCACTGGATACTTCTACAGGCTACTCACCTTCCGAGGGGTTTTGACAACCTTTCACACTTGGGTTTGGGATGTGGTGATCCCCCTCAAACACAGAATCTTCCTATGGCTTGCTTTCCGTGGCCGCCTAAACACTAAGGATAGCATGGTAAAGAAAGGCTGGTCGGAGGCTGCCCCGTTTGCACATTGTGACAGTTGCCCCGCTGTTGAATCAATCGATCACTTACTACTACGCTGTGCACCTGCCAGCGTTCTTTGGGGCAAGATGGAGCTGGACGTTCTGGCTTGCTCGGCTACTAATGTTCTTTCTTTTGTGGAGCAAGCATAACACCAGATCAGTTTCAGGCACAAATGGAATGTGGCTTTCGCGGCTTGTGCTATTGCCTTGTGGCATGCTAGGAATGACAGAGTCTTCAACTCCAAAATCTGGTCTGTAACATATACATGCCTTTATGCAGCAGACATGCTCCGTCTTTGGAGTTTCAGAACTCCAAATCAACGCACCAGGGAGGTTCTCCAGGTTTGGAGACAAAAGCTGCTGCATAGTGTGTAGACGAATGATGTAATCCTTCTCCCCTCCCTTCCCCTTCCCCTTCCCCTTCCTCTTCCTTCCTCTTTTCTTCTTTCAGCCTGCTTGTATGTTGCACCTTGGTGCACCAAACAAGTTGTACTTGTACTGATACTTGTTACTTCATCAGGCTCTGGCCTGTTTTGAAATATAAGGTCGGCAGCCTGCCACCTTCTTTGTTTCATTTTGTTCCAAACAGTGATTTCACTTTTTTGACTCATCATTTTGTGTTGTTCAACTGTCTTGGATCGGCTTGCTTCTAATCGATACCTTAATAAACACACCAGCTACAACGCTTTCAGATACAGTATGTGAGACCAACTGATTTTACTTTTTTCATTTGTTGGAGACGTACTTTAAGGCTAGAGGGACATCAAGCTCGGAGACAGCAACTCTGATGCTTGAAGTGTATGGAGGCTGCCTTTGTAGGACAAAACTACTGTGGATGCTTTTATTAAACTAGATGATACCCTGCACGTTGTTGCGGGAATATTTACAATACATTTCGATGATATGTGATTTCTATGGAACGTGAATAGTGATACTACAAAAACTAAAATTGCAAATCCATATGCTTTATTGTGTTTGATTAATGTATTGTAAAATATCTAATATATGTTTGCATGTTGAGGTGGACATTTTCATGTGCATGAATGCATATTGTGATGGGCCTTTTGCCATGCATGTTGCTTGATGATGTGGCATACTTGCATGTTGAGAGAAATATGTTAGTGGGGGCTAGCTATTTAGATATAGAAGATTAGGCCATGTTGACGTCGTAGCCCTTTTAGTTTCAATTGCATTTTAAAAGTCCTCATCTCATTTTAGTACATAATTTCAAAAAAAAAATTATCTTTACTGTGAGTCTTGAAAACGTGTTCATTTAGTAGGAGGATGAGTCCATGCAGGGATAATACTTTTTCACCGGTTGCAACGCACGGGCATATTTTAATTGTTGTAATAATAATAAAGCACGGATTGACTCTATGAGTTCATCGTCACTTTTTATTAATAAAGTTGCAAATAATTACCCACCACTGCCATCCATAGGTGAAAAAAATGTTTCGCTAAAGATCTAAAAAAGACATTAGAAAAAAGATAAAAAAGAGAAAGAGCTACCCGACCCACCCTTCACGACCCTGCCTCCCAAATCCCAATCCCATCTCGACTCCAGCGCGCCGACTTTCAAAAAAAAAAAAGACTCCAGCGCGCCGCCACCTCTTGCCCCGCCCCGCCGGCGCTCCGCCTCCCGTCGCCGAGCGCCGTCGCCCCTCCTCGCCGCGCCGCCGGACCGCCTACCGTCGTCACGCGCTGCCATGGCCTACCTTGCCGCCCCGCCTACCCCTACCCCAAGTTCCCCCACACCCGCGCCCATCACCGGCATCCATACGCGCGACCTGTTTCTCCGTTGCCGGGCGGCTGCAGGAGGTGGCCGGCGTCGCCCCGTCATGAAATCCCCTAGCCGCTTGGTCTCATCCGCCGCATGCTGTCTGCCCGTACAGGATTGACGCGCCCTATATCTGGCGACCCGCGGCTACTCCTCCCAGCCCCGGATCTGCTCTCCCGCCACCTGCGACCCACGGCTTCAATGATCCACGACAAGGGATGATGACCAACTCGGCTGCCCCCTTCCCCGTGCAGCTGCCTCTGAGGCTGCAGCAGCCTTCGCACGAGGCCACTACGGCGCCACCTATGCTGTCCTGAAGTTCCGTCAGATTCGTCAATTTCAGTTTCATCAGTTTTTGTCAGATTAAGTTTCATCAGATTCAGAAAATTCAGTTTCGTCAAAGTTTCAGTTGTAAGTTAATTTCTCGCGCACGTTGGCGCTCGGCGCTCGACGTCGTCCACTTCCTCACATCACTCGAGCCCAAGTGCATGCAGGTTACACCAGCCTTTGATTTATATACCTACCGTATGTCCACTGATCAGTGACATGAAAAGGTTGGGCGCTCTGAGCTAGAACATAAGCTGATTGATGAGATGAGTTAAAATGCTTCTGATTGGTTAGACCCTCAATATTCCAAACTGAAGTCCAAGGAAGAAGGATCAGGAATAGCAGGTACGAAGCCCATGAGTTATTTGTCTTACAGGCATGCACGTGAACAAGGTTCTACATAGTTCCAGATTTCCAATGGACGCTGGTGTTGTTGGCTGACATCTCCGGGGCTGTACATCATGATGGTTACCAAGACATGACAATGATCTAAATGCTACAGACCTGAATGAAATACCATGACTGCAGGTCGTTGCTGATTTGCGTTCGAAGAGGTGCAGCAAAAAGTGAGAAGCAACTGAGGTAATCGCCGATTGAAAAAAATACATGATGCACTGATGGATTATCATGTATATAATGCCTGTTATTGGAAAGACTGATGTTTTTGGCATTTTCCATTGCTCTTCAGTGCACTGAAGAATAGTGAAATCTTGGCATCCGATTCCTTTTGCAGGCTATGCTTTTAACTCAACCAAATCTGCATTGTTAGTTGCTCTTATAGTCTGTTTGTAGCTAATTGGGGGACAAACATGGGCAATGACCAGCTTATTTTGATGACAGTGCAATCAAGGACTCACATGTTCACTGATGAATCTACCTCTATTTGCATGGTTATTTTCCGAATCAGCAACACTTTATGAGGGTCTTCATCGGCAATGTACATAGTGATGCATAACTGTTGGTTTGAATTATTTGGATGCTTCAGTTGTCAGACATGTATGTGCAGAGAGTTGAGGCTTTGAAATTAGATAATATGTCTAATGAATATGCATGTTTATTCATGGAACTATGCTCCATCTGTTTGATCAATTTGTTCGATGCATATGCTCATTCATGTGTTGTCACAGTGACTTGCCTGCGCTCATTGTTGATCGCAAAGAAGTGAGTTGGTCCAGAAATTGCAGCTGAGATGGAGCTCGGCAGGATGGCTAGACAGGCCCAGCTTGGTATTAGTCTTCTCTAAAATTTTATGTAGAAGTTTTTTCCTAGATCCAAGTACATTGTATCATTATTTTGCAGGTGTGATCCACAGCAGAGATCACATTTTCTATGATTATAATTTATTTACTCATGTTCATACTAAATGTTTTTTTAGCAAAGTTCATACTAAATGTTAAAAGGGTCAATCCACAAGCTTGTCTGATCCCCGGTTCATTTTTGAACTATGTCAACGTGTTCTATCAAGGATCATTTTGTTGCATATGGAAATGACAAGCAATTTTCTTACCAGAATTATCATATTTGTAAGGTCGATCACCCATGGGTTCTGCACTTCACTAGAAAAAATTTGTAGCCTTGACCTGATAAGTTAGTGTTGTTGTATTATGAATTATTCATAGTATGAGACCAAATTTATAGTTTTAGTTTCATACAATTTTTTGTTCTTTGATAAATGGAGATTGTCATTGTCTTCTGTTTGCATGCCAGAATTTGGCGGTCCATTGTAACAATTTTTTGGCTTGATATTTATCTGTGTAGATGCATGGGTTCAAGGGTATTCTTTCTCCCGTTGCAACGCCTCCCTGACATTGGGTGGCAACATTTCGATGTTGTCGTGGCGTGCAGTCAGGTGTTTTGGGTTCGTTGTTTTGGTGGACAGGGCATCTAGCACGTTCTTCGTAGCGAAACATGGGGTTGCGCTTGCACATACAATTCTTAAAAAAATTGAGTGCATGCTAAACTTTTTCTCTCCCACAGGGCATCTAGCACTTTCTTCGTAGCAAAACATGGGGGTTGTGCTTGCACATACAATTCTTAAAAAAATTGAGTGCATGCTAAATGTTTTCTCTCCCGTTGCAACGCACGGACATATGTGCTAGTCAGGGACGAATCCAAGGGGGGATGAGCCCCCCCCCCCCCCCCCCCCCCGAACGAAAATTTTCTATTCGATAGCGATCAGGCTGCCATGTGTACGCTGCTCCGAACGATTAGCTTCGTCCCCCCTATGGGCTGATCACTCCCTAATCACGTGAAAAATGAAGCCTGATTCTCTACTCCCCAAAGCACAAGCCCACACATACCAAGCCGAGATCCAGCAACAGTAGGCCCACAATTTATGAAGACAAATCGATCGGTCTAGGTCACACACATTTCTTTTCCTCTGACCTTGCTGTTCGATGCTGCCGCCACACGTCTAGGGCGGTTTTGCATCAGTTCTCCTTCCAGCCGACGCAAAATCTAAGAGAGTTCGCGATCCATGGTTGTGGTTGCGTAGGCGCATGGCCGGCCGGTCGTTCTCACAGCAAAGATGAACGGCATGGCAACAATGGGTAAGTTTACTTCCGTCTCTCGCTCTCTCTTGGGAGTAATTTCTTTTTGCGGGGAACTCTCTTGGAGTAAGTTTACATTCATCTCTAATTCTTACTTATATCTCGTTAGTTTGTCGAATCTAATTTTTCAATGCGACAAATTTGTAGAAACTACAAACATTGGAAATTAATTAGGGGTAATCTGATTGACCTGTTCTGCTTGACGCTTGTGTTGATAACTTGCATCAAAAGAGAAAACGAACAATATTCATAGTATGTACTGATGATATGGTTTCCTATATATGGTTACAAATTTTGGTGCTTATAGTTCTTGCCCCCCCTATCGCCGATTTCTGGCTCCGTCCCTGGTGCTAGTAAGTATAAAACCTCTCCATCAGGAGCAGCGGGCATCTCTCGTGTCAGATTTACAGTCAGCCAAGTTTCAAAGTGTTGTGAACATAAGCCATGCAGAAAGGTGCGTTTGTAACAAGCTAAGAGTCAGACTGAATTCAGGTTAGAGATGAGATGACATAGGAAGTATATATCTCTCTACCTAGTAGCAATTTTGACCCTACTAAGTTCTACTCTCTATCTCCACCGATTGACCCTATTGTTTGTAACAAGCTACTAGGGTTTAGGGGTACAAGACCAATTTGACACTCAAACAATCCTAAATTCACCTATGCTTGAAAGAAGTTTAATAAAAGAAGTTTGCTTTTAACCTTTTCTTTCACATTACCAAGGACAATCCTATATGGAATCCGCGTTGTTTATCAGATAGGCTCGGCTCTAGAAGCTTTCGGAAGCTTGACCGGCCTATATTAGATTCTGTGAACAACATTTTCCTTAGTTGACTACCACTTGGAGTTCGATTCATATGTGATGATGCTGGACGACAACCAGGAGACTGCACTGGACTGTGACTCTCCTCACTTCTTTCTGTTGGAATTTGGATTCCCTGGAGAAGACAGTCAAAGAATTAGTGGATACAACAAAATAAGAATTACAGTGACACCTGTCTATCCCGGCATCCAGGCTAATGCTTGCTAACTACGGTCATTGAATCTGGGTGACGCGATGCAGCCATAATCCATGGCACTTATGTTTTCACCTCATTTCATAATACCAGTTCCCAACATACATGTTTATACCTAATCCATGGTACTTATGTTATCAACCCAAATTTTCATCAACCAATTCCCACAGCAACGCGTGGGGTATCCTCTAGTTTCATAATAACAGTCCCCAACATACATGTTTATACATATTGCACCAGATGTGACGATGCACTTTGGGGAAGCCAGAATGTTATCACACGAGCTATGATATGAGACATTAGAATAGTTCAAACCTGATGTTTCGGGTTGCATGGAAGTTTTACCATTCTGAATTGAGATTCGCTATCATTGCATTCTGCATCAGATACAAGTCCTAGATTAGAAAAGGGTGAAGATATAAGCTAAGACATGACTAACAACTGCCACTGCAAATTTTACATAGATTTTGGAACAAGAAATTCAGGTGTTAATATAGACCAAAAAATTGTGAACTTTAAGTGAAATGATTGTATCTGATGCAGCAGCACATAAAGTTTTAAGTTGAGCAGATCACATGACAGAGATTCTACCTGTCAATGATGGAAGATCAGCACCAGAAGGAAGCTGAGCAGGCATCCCCAACCTAGGCGGCAGTTTTAAGTTGTTTTCTGGTCCTGTTTTGGTCCAAGGACTGGCCTTCTTCTCTTCCGATGTCGACTCTGAGTCTGAGAAATCCACTCGTATTATCAACATAAATAAAAAATATGATCTGAAATATGTGCTTTACAGGTGATATTGGTGTAAGACATATACATATTGACTATTGCTATTACACCAAGGAGGCGTGGTCTTCAAACTAACTGGGCATTTCCGACAGTGCCATAATTTGGCCATACCAAAGCAGTCTCTGGTAATAGGCTTTGATCATTAACAAAGATTGGAAAACTTGGGTTGATAATCATGAAACTAATTAACCTTAGAGCAAGATTTCATTGGCTAAGGTTGCAAGCTTATCGCTACATTTCTTGATGGATAGCTCAAAGCTGAGACTGTCTAGTTGTCGGATGTACAGGTCAATTGCCATCCAACGGGCCATCAGGGAAACATCCCGAGTCACCTGCTCATAGAAATGACAATTGTTTCAATCAAGTATAACCCCTCTAATATGGAAAGAAAAAGGAAAAAACCATTAATCATATACACAGTTAAACACAAGCAAGACTAGTGAATAAGCATCATCAAACCAGTAAGCTTACTTTTGATGTGACATTAGGATTCCCGTCTCGGTCGCCACCCATCCTTGAACCAAATTTGATTGGTGTGCGGGTTAGTGGAAGAGGCTTGCCAGTATGCTATATGCAAAGTGTTAAAAAGAAAGATTTAAAATTGCTCGAGGGAGTGATGTAAGGTATTGTGGGAAGCGTAGAACCCTTCGTCTGGGCCGCATTGCATTATATAGAAACATTGCCGTGGCTTACAAGGAACGATCGATCGTAACGAGAACAGATCGATCAAGATTACAGGAGTTGGAACAGAAGAAGGGATAGAAGACAAAGTACAATTTAAACTACTTTCCTCTCCCTATACAACTTATCCTAACACTCCTCCTCAATCTAAACCTCAAGTAATTTTGCCAAGGTTAAGATTGTACTTAAACTCATCCAGTCTCTTCATAGTAAGTGGTTTTGTGAAGCCACTCGTTCTCTTAAAAAATGAAAATCAACTTCAATGTGCTTTGTACGTGCATGAAAAACAGGGTTAGCTGAAAGATAAGTTGGACCAATATTGTCACACCATAATCTTGTAGCTTGAGGAATTTTAATTCCAAGTTCACGAAGCAATGTCTGAATCCACATGACTTCAGCTGTAGCATTTGCTAAAGCCTTATACTCAGCCTCAGTACTTGACCTTGAGACAGTAGCCTGTTTTCTTGCACTCCATGATACAAGATTTGTTTCCAGAAACACAGCAAAGCCACTTGTAGACCTTCTGTTATCAGCACACCCTACCCAATCTGCATCAGAATAGGCAGACACAAGAAGAGATGAGGACTTGACAATCTGAAGACCAAGTCCCTCTGTATATCTAAGATACCTCAAGATCCTTTTTACTGCAATACAATGAGCTGTAATAGGAGCATGCAAATACTGACAAACTTTGTTCACAGAATAAGAAATATCAGGACGTGTAAGGGTCAGATACTGAAGAGCACCTACAACACTCCTATAGTTAGTTGCATCCTTTGTTCCAAGTACTTCTCCAGCTTCAATAGTAATCTTTTCTGACGTGGAGATAGGTGTACTCACTGGCTTACACTTTTCCATTCGTACCCTTATCAGAATGTCAGTAGCATATTTTTCCTGAGTAAGAAGTATACCATCTTTTACCTTCTTGACCTCAATCCCAAGAAAATAATGAAGATCTCCCAAGTCCTTGAGAGCAAACTCTAGTTTCAAATCCTTAAGGAGACAGGTAGTTGCATCTGAATTTGAACTGGCAACAATTATATCATCAACATAAACAAGAACAAACATGGTAATATTGTTCTTACTGTAAAAGAATAATGAGGTATCTGCATTTGATGGTGTAAACCCAACCCGTTGTAATTGTGTGCTCAACCTTGAATACCAAGCTCTTGGGGCCTGCTTCAACCCATACAAAGCTTTATCCAACTTACAAACATAGTGTGGTGTGTTTTTATTTCCATATCCTGGTGGCTGTCGCATGAACACTTCTTCCTCAAGAACACCATGAAGAAACGCGTTCTGAACATCTAGCTGCCGTAGGCTCCACCATCCTCTAGAAATAGCAATAGATAGTACAAGTCGAATAGTAGTTGCTTTAATAACTGGACTAAAAGTATCTTCATAGTCAATGCCAAACATTTGCTTGAAACCCTTTGCAACCAACCTAGCCTTGTATCTGTCTATACCCCCATCTGCTTTTCTTTTGATCTGTAATTTTATACTGTAATTACATATAAGAAGCATCAGGGCTACACTGAAAATTATGGGAAACTTACACTATAATTATGGGAAGATTATACTATAATTACATATAAGTAGCATGAGAATTACACTGTAATTATGGGACAAATTACACTATAATTACAGTGTAAATTACACTCTAATACACTGTAAATACAAAAAAAATCATGGGTATTACACTGAAAATATGGGCTAAATTACACTATAATTCTAGGGTATATTACACTGACAAATACACTCAAAATATGGGATAAAATACATATAATTCCGGGGCATATTACACTGAAAATACATCAAAAGTTTCTGAGCTTACACTAAAATACATCAGCACTACAGGGCTAGTACACACAAATTCAGTAGGATGATCTAACACTGACAAAAAAAAGGGAAACACCTACTGAACCAATACAGGGCTAAAAAACACATGTGGATTATAGTGAAATACACCCAGTGAAATGCACCAGAAAACCATATAGACACAGGAATAAAGCAGAGCTGACTCATTGAATTTGATACACTGAGAAAACCCTAAACTAGGGAAACTAAACACCTGCATCTAAACTGCCAGCAGGTAACTGAACAAATTCAAGAACTACAACAGCAACATGAACCAATACAGAGACCACTTACTACTAAGCAGGAAACTGAACACATCAGAAACCATAGTTGAGCAGGTAACTGAATCAAAAAGCAGCTACATCTACATAGAAGGGCAAACAAAATCAGACGAAGGATACACCATTAGCATCTACATCTACATCGCACGAGCCATCAGAATCAAACTACATCTAACAACAAAAAAACAAACGGAATGGACATCCAGCCACCAGCTTAGCAGAAAAGAAATCAACAGGGGACTCGAATCCACTGCTATATCCATGCACCTACAACTACCATCTGCAACAAAAACACGAGGGATATTCACCGCTACAACTACAGCCTCACCTACTTCTACATCTACAGCAAAGGAAACAAATCAAGCACTAGATTGGGGAGAACTTCAACGAGGGAAGGGCGAGTCGACCAAAACCATCAGATGACCTTGAACAACCACCTACCATCGCCTATACCCGAAGACCTAGAACTAATAGAAGAAATCATGGCGGACTACAAAGAACAATAAAACCTACAACAACAACTCACCTAAATCTGGAAGCTACAGCTACACTGGCACAACACAAGCCAAATCCCATGGGGGAGGGAGAAAGACAAGAACGACAAACCGCGGTAACCAAGGATCAAAGAGAAAGGGGGCAGAATGCAAGATCGAGCGGTGGGATATCTCGAAATCAACATGAATAGAAGGAATCGCCTCCTCGAGCTCTCTCCTCTCAGCCTTATCAAAACAGAGGCGCCCAAATGAAAAAGGGAAAAGGCACCCAAAATTCAAAAAGGACAAAAACCAAACAGTACCAGGTCGGGGCAGTGGTAACGAGCTGAGGCAGAAACAAAAGCGCGCCCGACAAAGAAAACGAACCCGAAAACCATAGGACCCAGCACGAATCTTTGCACGAGAACGGACGGAGATAGATTTGAATGACAACGAATTGGAAAACACTCGACTACAAAATAGCAAATCCGTTGTTTTAAAATAACTGGAAGAGTTAATGGCATGTACGGTTCAGCCTACGCCACCAATAATATATACACCCCACGCCACCAAAAGGGGCTGGAAAATGGGCTTGGACAATTTTCTAATTGGGCTAAAGAAAACTGCCCAGTCTGCTTCTCGTAGTTCTCTCGAAATTGAAGGCCTAGCCAAAACTAGAAACAGAGAGAGAGAGGGAGAAGAGAGGTTTCTCAAAAAAAAAAACACGACAATAGCTGCCACACGTGTGGCATCTAGGGGGATGTGCCGCACGCCCCGTGTGGCATCGACACAGGCCCGTCCACACAAGCACGTCCGGGCGCACCCCGTCACTGCCCCGCATGTTCGGTGTGCGGCGCGATCGTCCGTGGGTCTGGGCGAGCGACCACGCGGCCCGCACGACCCGTCTTGGCCGTCCACCCCTCCCCGCCTGCAAGCTACACGCCCCGTGTGGTAGTCACCACGTGTCCCGCCGCGATTGCCATGGTTCGGACCCTCTTCCATGTTCGTTTAACTGCAGTTGCCATGGTTGCTCAACTGCAGTTGCCTTCTCAGGTCAAGTGCCGGATGCCATTTTTGGCAACTGCAGCTGTTGCCATGTATGGTCTGGTCTACTATAGTTGTCATGATTTGAAAACTTTAGAAGTTGCCACCTACTAACACTAGACAGTTGCCATGTAGCACTACAAAAACATGGCAAAAAACATGTTCGGGTAAAAGAGAGAGTTGCCATCTGCTTACAAGCATAATAAGGCAGTTGCCATGTACCCCGCAAAAACACTGACAACTGAAAGCTTTTGGTGTGTGGGAGAGGAGACGGGCATGTGGGCGACAGTGGTATCTTTAGGAGTTGCCACCTACTAACACTAGGCAGTTGCCATGTAGCGCTACAAACAGACGTGGCAACAATAACATGTTCGGGTAAAAGAGAGTTGTCATCTGCTTATAATCACAAAATAGGGCAGTTGTCATATACCCTGCAAAAAACATGGCAAATGACAGCTTGGGCGTGGGAGAGTAGGAAAAATGGGCAGTCGTGGGAGATGGAAAACAGAAGTCGTGCGTGGCGTGCGGGCGCGACGGCAGTTACACCGCACTCCCCGACTCGCAACTAGTCTTGTCCGAGGGAGAAACAGCATGCGGGCGAACTGACAAATACTCCACACACCGACCTTGTCTTACGTGGCACGCAAAAATTGCCTCACCGTGTCAGGATTGGTGCGAAATTAAATGAACGGTGATTCATGCGTGTAGGCGAGATGCAAATGCCCACATATTTGGGTGTTAATGTTTTCAAAAAAAATTGTGGGAGAAGAGAGAGAGCCCGAACGGAATTTCCTATTTGCGCTCTCTGCGTATAACTGTAGAGGTAACGCACATAGCGACAACACTAAGCGAACGACTGGACGGCCCATCTAAGACAGCTGCCGAGTAGATCGCATCTGGTTTTGGGAACCTTTTGGAGGGTTATAGCCCTGGTTTCTACTGGTTTTGGGAACCTATTAAAAGGTTCCTGAACCGTTTTTGGACTGGTTTTCTGGTATTTTTTTGTTTCTTATTTTCATTTTTTTGTTTCTTATTTTGGGAACCTAGTAAAAGTACAAAATTTCGGCATTTAAAAAAAATGTTTCTGTTTCAAAATTAGTTTGCAATTTTTTTAAATGTTCATGTTTTCAATTTTTGTCTGGAGTTTGAAAAATTGTTCACAGATTTCATAAAATGTTCGTGTTCAAAAATTTGTTCAGGAGTTTAAAATAATATTCATATATTTTTTTCAAATGTTGTTTGGGAGTTTGAAAAACTGGTCCCAATTAAATGTTCGCCTATCCAAAAATTATTTTGAAATTTGAAAAATGTTCCAGTTTTAGAAAAATGTTCGTGTTTTCAATTGTTTGGGAGAGTTTAGAAAAATGTTTCCATTTTCCAACAATTATTTGCATTTTCGAAATGTTTGAGTTTTTTCAAATTTTATTCACAATTTTGAAAAGTGTTGGCAGTTTCATACAATATTCACGCTTTTTTCCAAATAATGTTTTGCGTTCAAAATTTTAAAAGCGTTCAAATCTGCGCTTGGTTTGGTTCTTATTATAAATCAGGTAGCTCGCTACCTCATGTGGTGGCCGTACTTCATGTGAAGCACTGGGTCTTGTGTTTGAACCCAATGGAGTATAGTTTTCACTCTCCAATCCCCCTCAATGTCTCCATAACCCTGTGTGGTAAAAACTATATGTTTTTTCTTTTTCTCGAGCGCTACAGTTTTCGTTGTTCGCTAGCTGCATGGGCCGGCCCAGTCGGGAGACCAGCCTCTGCATGCGGTCGACCTTCTGCCCACAGAGACCCAGCCCGAACGACCCCTCCTGTTTCTCCCGTAGCTGCCGGCGACCCAACTCTCGAAGCTTGCCCCTACCTCAGGCAATGCCGATCCACCCCTGGCGGTGCCTCCATCACCAGTGCGGCTCCGGTGTTCCTGGCGGCTCCTCTTCGTCATCTACCGTGCGGCTGTGCCTCCCACAGCAGTGCACGAGCACAAGTAATCCCCTCCCCCTAAATTTTTGTTGGTCGATACTAAATTTCTTACAGATTGTGGGCTATATATATACTCCCTCCATTCCGAAATATAGGTCGTTAAACAAATCGTTCCAACCAGGTGAAAATCAGGGAAATGACCTTATCACCCTTGGCTAAATTTGAATCCTCCTCTTTGAACTAGCCACCCTTGGCTAAATTTGAATCCTCCTCTTTGAACTAGCCCATGCCTGAGAGCTTGATTTGAGCGCTGGAGCCAGCCTCCATGGTGGCGACAGAAGAGCCCCCGAATCCGACGGCGGGGACGCCCTGCCTCTGCTCTTCCTAGTCCTGGCCATGGGAAGCCCGGCCCGACCCGGCTTGAAAAAGCCTGACCCGGCCTGGCCCGATGCTACTCTCGGGTCGGGCCTGGGCCTAGATTTTCAGCCCGATGGCCGGGCCGGGCCCGGTGTAACACCCACGATGCGGCTATATCTCCCACGTGTCGAGGCACGACTTAGAGGCATAACCGCATTGTGGTTTTGTCGCAAGCAGGGTCATCTTCACATAATCCCATGTAATGAACAAGAAAGGGATAAATAGAGGGTTGGCTTACAATCTCCATGTCACACAATGAACATATAATTCATACATCGTTCAGAGTACACACATAGTCCAACTACGGACAAATCCAAAATAAAAGAAGATAACCCCAAATGCTAGATCCCTGATCGTCCCAACTGGGCTCCACTACTGATCATCAGGAAAAGACATGTAGTAACGGCCAAGGTCCTCGTCAAACTCCCACTTGAGTTCAGTAGCATCACCTGCACTGGTATCATCGGCACCTGCAACTATTTTGGTAGTATCTGTGAGTCACGAGGACTCAACAATCTCAAAACCCGCGAGATCAAGACTATTTAAGCTTATAGGCAAGATGTGGTTATGCGGTGAAGTTGCAGCAAGCGCTAAGCAACTATGGTGGCTAACTTACGAGTACAAGAGTAAGAAGAGAAACTACGCAATGGTCGTGAAACTATAAGTGATCCTGAACAACTTACGTTCATACATAACCCAACCGTGTTCACTTCCCGTACTCCGCCGAAAAGAGACCATCACAGTTACACATGAGGTTGATGCATTTTAATTAAGTCAAGTGTCAAGTTCTCTACAACGGGATATTAACAAATTCCCATCTGCCACATAACCGCGAGCACGGCTCTTGAAAGTTTATACCCTGCAGGGGTGTCCCAACTTAGCCCATCACAAGCTCTCACGATCAACGAAGGATATTCCTTCTCCCGGAACAAACCGATCAGGCTCGGAATCCCGGTTACAAGACATTTCGACAATGGTAAAACAAGACTAGCAAGACCGCCCGAATGTGCCGACAAATTCCGATAGGAGCTGCACATATCTCGTTCTCAAGGCACACCGGATAGGTCAAGCTATGAGTAAAACCAACCCTCAAGTTTCCCCGAGGTGGCCCCGCAGGCTACCTGGTTCGGACCAACACTCAGAGGAGCACTGGCCCGGGGGGTTAAATAAAGATGACCCTCGGGTTTGCAACCCATAGGAAAGTTATAGGTTGTTAGGCAAATGTAAAACCAAGGTTGGGCCTTGCTTGAGGAGTTTTATTCAAAGCGAACTGTCAAGGGGGTCCCATAATCCCAACCGCGTAAGGAACGCAAAATCAAGAAACATAACACCGGTATGACAGAAACTAAGGCGACAAGAGTGGAACAAAATACCAGCCATAAGGCTGAGCCTTCCACCCTTTACCAAGTATATAGGTGCATTAATATTAATAAGAGATATTGTGATATCCCAACATAATCATGTTCCAACATGGAGCAATCTTCAACTTCACCTGCAACTAACAACGCTATAAGAGGAGCTGATCAAAAGCGATAACATAGCCAAACAACGGTTTGCTAGGAAGGTGGGTTAGAGGCTTGACATGGCAATATGGGAGGCATGATAAGTAAGTGGTAGGTAGCGCGACATAGCGATAGAACGGACAACTAGCCAGCAAAGATAGAAGTGATATCGAGGGTAATGGTTATCTTGCCTGAGATCCCGCAAGGAAGAAGAACTAGTCCATGAAGAAGACAAACGAACGTAGACAAACGAATCCTCACAACTCTAGAACCAAACCGAAGCTAACGAGAGAAGCAAACCGGAAAGAAGGAAACAACATGGTAAACACACAAGCATAAACATGGCATGATGCACAAACAAGTATGATGCATGTCCGGTTTAAAAGCATGACAAAGTGCAACAAACAATACTACAAGTTAAGTGGAGCTCAATATGCAACAAGTTGCATATTGACGAAACACCACATTCAAGTATTTAGTTCACTCGCGTTTAGGTACACATCAATATTAAATGTTGGTTAACATGGCAAGAGGTGAAGCATAATAAAATTACCTATCTAGGCAAGTTTAAATGAGGCCGGAACAACAAACAACAATTCCGGAAAATCCCCATATGCATATTTCAAATTTGGTATTGTTTTTCCCTAAACCATATTTTTGAGTTGTTAAACATGAAAAGTAAGTGCAGCATGTTAATCTATGCATTTTCCCACCCCATTTACATATGAAGTTTATTTAATTCGGAGTTACGGTTATTTAGTTATGAAATAAATAATTTTAACATGGCATTTATGCAAAAATAAACAAACAGCAAGCTTAAACATTTTAAACATGGATGAGAGTTGGAAAATATGAAACTAGATGAAATTCTAAGCATTTTACATATATATAATTCATTTTAAACCAATGCACGGTTTATTAGTTATTATATGCATGAACATGGAGGGTTTTTTCTGCAAATATGTAAATCCTGGGGTAATAGCTAAATTCGCAGATCTGGAAAAAAAAAACATGCATGGGGCTGAAACAGGACACACTGGGCTGGGGGCTCTCACCATGGGCCAAGGCCCAGTAGGTGGAGGTGGCCTGCGCGGCTGGGCGGGGAAGCAGCTTGGGAGGCCCACGCGTGCGAGTCAACGGGCGCAGGCGAGCGGGACTTGGCGCTATCGTCGCTTCCGGCGGCTGGGCGATGGCTCGCTGCTCCTCCCGCAGCGAGACGAAGCAGGGGCGCCGGACTTGGCGAAGCGGAGGCAGCAGCGGCTGATGGAGCTTCTACTCCGGCGACGCGGCGGTGCAGGGAACGGAAGGAGGCGCGGATCCGGGCGCTGGACTGGTCAACGCGGGGCGGGGCACTGTTCTGTCGCTCGAAGCAGAGGCAAGGCCGACGAAGCAGAGGCGGTGCAGCGACTTGCTCCAGGAGGCGAGGAACGGCGGGGAAGCACGGATCCAAGGCTCTCCAGCGCGGATCAGCCGGAAACCACGGCGGCGCGTAGGGCTGGAGCTACAGCAGGCGATCCATGGCGTCTTGAGCAGCGCTGTGAAGACACAGGAGAGAGAGCAACGTGAGTTGGAGAGAAGGGAGGAGAAAAAGAGATGAAAGAGAAGGGGAAGGTCAGGAATGTCCTGGTGGTGCTGGTTGTCGCCGGCGGGACGGATGAGAGGACGGAGACGTGACGCGGCAGCGGCGAGCTCTCCCGATCCGCTCGGGGATCGAAGCAGGAGGGGGGGGGGGCTCGTGCGGGAGCTGTGTGCTGGGGTTGCAGGGGCTCTCAGGGCCGTCCGATCTAAGATCTGGCGGTCCAGATCGAGTGGAAGTGGCTGTGGTGGTTGGCTGGATCTGAAGGGAGGTGGGAGGAGTCTGTGGGATCGAGGGAGGGGGATCCCGAGAGGAGAGGATTTGGTGGAGAAGAATTTAGGGTTTGCCTATATTTGGACCGGTCTTTATATAAAACAAAAGAAGGGGTATTTGGATCATCCGATTAAAGTCGGACGGTTGAGATAAAACGCTAGGGAGTCCAAATCAGAAATCGAAGATGTTTTATAGATGTTTGAGGATGATCCGGACCCAACGGTGATAACTGAGCGGGTAGGGTTCGGGGCAGGTTTGGAACACGCGAGGGGGTCAATGAAATGTGTAGAGAGGCTGGACATATAGACGAGAGGGGAAAACAAAGACAACAGGGTCTGACAAAAGGTCACGGAGAAGACAAGAGAGAGAGAGAGAGAGGCCCGGCTGGTCTGAGAGAAAGGTCAATAGAGACAAGGAAGAAGCGGCAACTACGAGTGGATGTAAGTTTTTAAGAAAACATGTGAATGCAATGCTCATGATGCTATGGTGAAATGCAACAAACAAATAAAACACACGGTTACAGCGAAATAACTGGAAGGCTTCTGGAGCGTCGGTCTTGGGGCGTTACACCCGAGCCCGTCGTTTTTGCGCTTTTCTGAAGGGGCCCGGCCCGAGGCCCGAGGCCTGGTGGGATTTTATGCGTTCAGGCTGGGCTTGGGCCAAAAAAACAGGCCCGATGGCCGGGCCGGGCCGGACCCGAGCCTAGGTTTTTTGCCTCGGGCTTGGCTAGGCCCGGCCTGAGGTTTGGCCAGGTATAGCTCTTCCCCATCCTTCTTCTTCTTCTTCGGGAGAAAACATGGCGCACGCAAAACCAGCGCCTCACCGCCTAGAAGCCCGTCGCCGGCACCTAAAAAATCGATCTTTGGATCTCGGGGGTGGTGTATTTTTGGCACAGGCCGTGGGAGGAAATGTGGTGGGAGGAGAGGAAGGCTGGCGACGATGGGGAGGAGTGGAGAGGCCGGGGACGACGGGGAGGGGATTTGGGAGGGAGATGGGTGACGAGGGACTACGGAAGGGCAGCGAGTGGGTGAGGCGCTGGCTAGGGGGGGGGGCAATATCGGGAAACTTAAAAAATTCTGTAACATGAGCAAATTTGTACACGAAACCCTTAAACCGCCTATATTTCGGTACAGAGGGGGTACATCACTAAGAAATTTAATAAATTGATGATACAAACTGTACTTTAGATACTAGAACTTGACCATGGGCAGCAAGGCTAATCAACAAAGATTTGTATGAACATATATACATAATGAAACATGCCGCTGCTACCAGCTCACAGTCGCCTCCCCGTCCTCCCATGAATTGCTACTAGCTACCTGCAGCAGCTCGCAGTCGAATGGACGTGTCATCTCTACTTTCTAGTACTCGTCCACAAATTCGCAGTGAAATGTCCTTGAGCTATAATAAATAGATATGTGCATGCAGGAGCTATATCGATCATTTGTTCGTTCCATCTCGATCATTTGCTAGCTAGGTTTTGCCCTCCTCGCAAAAGTGGTTGAGAAAGAATGCTGCCTAGCGCTTGCCATTTGATTATATTCGGATCCTTACCATCCTCGTGATATTGTTATTTGTCTACTGCTTCCTGCTTAATTACAAAGGGTTTCGCCCAGATATAATTGCCTCGTAATTAAGGGTATTCACGTTGTATAAGGTTTTAACCTTGTAGGGGGTACCGTACTGGCCGCCGTAGTGTCCTTGTCCAGCATGGAGCAAGCAACAGCCGGCAGTAGGTAGCAGCACGCGGACGCAGCAAGACAAGCAGCAGGAGCTAGCAATGCACGCACGGAACCAGCGGCGGCATCAGAACTAGAACTAGAACCAGTTCATAATGATTCTAATAGGCTTTTATTATAACCGAGAAGAGCATGTTCAAATAAGCCTTAATTTGCTTATACTTATCTTAAACTCACAGTATAACCAACTGATTAAGTATAACCGGCCGGGTGAGAAACTTTTGGACAAGAATGTTTTAGAGTTGCAACAAGTAAATCTATATATCTTGATAATAATAATAGACATGATTGAGCGGCATCATTGCATTGCAGCGCGCACTAATTAAGAGCCAGCATACGTACGATCCATTGCTCTAGACAACACGGCTCCATTCTATGATTTCACCGTCATCATTGCCTTCCTGCGTTGCTGGTTTCATCATTTCAATCTTAGTAGAAGGCCCTGCTGAATCAACAGTGCTCGTTGATTCTGCTGTGCCATTGCTCTTCTCCAATGCCTTCTTCATCTTAGCCTTCTGAGCCCAAGACAGAACACCCTGCTGCACATGCTTATTAAAGATCTCCTTCTTGTAGAAGCTTCCCATCTTTAATTTGTACACGACAGAGGAGAAGATGTGTCAATAATCACTTTGATGCTACATTTTGAGATAATAAAAGCGCCTTTTATCGAAGAAAAAAGCAACATTTTATGATGTTGAAATATGGTCGCACCTGTGTTACAACTGCATACAGAGGCAGAGTGCAGTAGCTGCAGAGAAGCTGAATAATGACCCTGCAAGTAAGGATATATACAAGGATGCATGCGTTGAGAACAAACTTATGCCCGTTGTTTTCCAATAAATAAAACCGACATGCATGAGTACAAGGATATATTGGGAAAAGAAGTACTACCCAATAACAAGCCTCGGCACAATAAAACCTACATGCCCCATGATGCACGAGTTGAATCCATAAGTGGTCTGCAACAGAAATTTGATAAATGATGTTTCGGTCAGTCATTTTTAGATCTTAACGAAACATAATTAATTGGAAAGATGCCTACCAGTATCCAGAAGAAGAATGCAATCTCGAAGGCGTTCTGGAAGAGGATAAAGTGGATCAGGAATAAGACAATCCTCGGCCGCCCAAACCAGAAGTGGTCATCTGATGGCTTTACAATCAAATCATCCTCGAGAGCGGAGTGCTTCTCAGCGACATCCCGGGCTAACTGAGCTATGACGTGCTCTAATTTAGTCCCAGCAGCCAACAGAAGCTGCAGGGAGAAGAGAGAGTGAGTAAGGAATTAAGTAAGCCCATCTTCCCTACTTGTTACACATTGTTCATTTTGTGCTCCATATTTCTGCAGGTTGCTAAAATCATAAGATTTCTTGGTTTAGCTTCTATTGTAGCCAAAGCATAAGAGGCTCACAGTGAATGTTTACAATGAAAAATTGTTATATAAATTCACTTACAATAAGGGGAAGGAATGCAATCCAAAAGTATGTGTTCCAGCCTGCAGCAGATTAGCAAAATGTAGTGTAAGATAGCTTCAAGAGGCGTAAATCATGAAATGCTGCTGACAAGGTTTAGAAACCATGCATTTTGCACAACAAAAGCGTAACTGTTCAAAAATATAATTCATAATTTGGAATCCTTATATATATATGTCATAATTGGTTTTCCCTATTTCAGACAGGAGCATTTAGTTTTTGAAATTCCGAAACTGGCTTGAACCCAGAATTGCTGCAGTATATACCTAACCCATGTACTGGTTTTCGGATCCAGATTATTGGAAAATAGAGACCTCAAAGATTGCGGATTTTTCCTACACGAGCTCCAGGGACATCTCTATTTCAAAGACATTAAACAATGCACTTCCAAGATGACAACATTGTATATTTACTCTGCATCCCTGAAACTCTGCAGATCTGTAGTGTACTCCGACATGTACACACACATAATATTTTGGAATATTTCAACTTGCACATTCAGTCTTTCAATTCAAAGAACTAAGCCATTGGGAGACAAGCAATTATACAGAACTTACGAGGGCTATTCAGAAATGATGAACTACAACTTACCGTTTATATTCAGCAACATAAATATCACCACGAAAACCCACAAGTACCAGCTAAAAGAAAATAGAAATTGCATGAGTTGAGCTAATAACTTTCATAGAAAACTACTAGGAACAGTATAGATATAAAAGTACAAACATGTGTATACTCTTTGGATTACCTTATGCCAACCACCACCTTAAAATCAGACTCCAAAACCCGCAACATGTATTCATTGAAATCAAATTTCAGGTTCCCAGGGCAGTGGGCCTGCAATCCAGAAATG